>NW_028297437.1:113437-203437 GCF_049724085.1 Artemia sp. Qi Xiang Cuo
TGGCCTCAGGGCTCAGGGACTTCAAACTCCCTATCAATGGCATATAGCGGTACGGTAAGTATTAAGTCACATACTACTGATTTGCAGCCGTAGTTGAAGTTGAACTTTTAAGGGTGTTGAGTTTTATTGATATATTATAAAGCATTTACTATTAGAAGCAAGTACCATATAGACATTTAGATCTTGTTTCAGTTTTGGTCAAGGTTCACCTTGGTATCTGTAGACTGACCGTTTTAAGGACGGACCATAGCCGTAAGAAATCGACCAAGGCTGTATGCATACATAATCAGTAAAATAGAAACTTTAAAAAATGAATAATAAATGCATTTCGTTTCTATGACTACTTGAAGGATGAAAATACTTGTTATTTGTGTTGTTTTTACAATTTCAATGATATTAAAATTTTCACTCAAATTGTTGTAAATATAAGAGTTTTGTTGTTGTTTGCGTATTGTAATTCGTTACACATGGGCCATGTCTTTTGCGTATCATTAATTAAAAATAAATTTTTCCACAAAATGAGTTTTCAAAAAAGAGTAAAGAAAGAAAAATAAGAAAAGTAAAGAAAAAGAAAAGTAAAAGTATTAAACAAAAGGTGAGCAGAAATAAAATCAAATAATCTATGAAGCGTGAAACTACCGCAAATCAGCATCGATAACTAAATGACACCCAAAACGAACAGAAATTAGCATAAGTTGGGCTCAAAACCCCTGTGTCTTCCCAAAGCCAGAACAAAATTTGCACATTACTTTTCTTTGAAAAACATATTTTATGGAAATTTTTTTTAAATTAATTTCTGTTCATTTTATATTGACATAGTCTTTCCAGGGGGAAAGAAAATTATACTTTAAATCTTTTCGTTTTTTTTAAGACTTAATAGTTTGGCCTTCTTTTTGTATGTTTGAGAAAAATTTTCAGCAATTTTTAACAACATGCACCCTTTTAAAAATCCGGACATGAATAAAAGAGTTTAATTTCGTTTCATACCTCCTCTTGTTGACCTGAAATGGAAAACTTGATACCACTCGCAAAAAAATCTGTTTACTTTCTTTGATAGCTTGGATGCACTTACGCTATTTTAATTTGGTTAATTTTTAAGAGCAGAAGCAGCCCCGAAAGTTTGAACGTAATACCCTCAGTCGTTCTTGGGATACTGCTGAGATGCCTTATTGGGAATTAGTATTAACGCAGTGCATTTTGATTCAATATTATGGTAACACTTAGTTTTTAAACATAATGGGCAAATGGGAAAGTGGGCGTGGGAGGGGGATTAGTTGCCCTCCAATCACTTTCGACTATTAAAAAGGGGACTAGCCACTAATAATTTCCATCCAATCACTTTCGATTTAAAAGAACACCAGCCCTTTCTATTTTGAATCGAATGATCCCTTTTCGAAGTTCCCAAGACAACTCTTTCGATACAAAGTGCCCTGGTGTAAACAACAACAACAACAACAAAAAAACACATTATACCCAAATCGGTCTTTGCTAAAAAAATGTCAAGCCTTCCGTTCACTTTCGACTATTAAAAAGGGCACTAGGCCTTTCGATTTCTAATCAAATGAGCCCTTTTTGAAACGACAACGCTTTCTATAAACACCTTATGTGCCCCTAGGGCATAAATTACAACCCTTACCCAAAGAGCTGTTAGGGTGGTTGTCATCCTCTAAGACCTAACTTCTATAACTTTCAATTACGTCAAAAAAATGGATATGTAAAAATTTTTATTGGATGTGTTTGGGGAAATGGTGGGCGTGAGAGGGGCGTTAGTCGCTCTCCAATCACTTTCAACTACTAAAAATGGCGCTAGCCCTTTGAATTTCCAATCAAATGAACCCTTTTTTAGTTTCTACGATAACTCTTTCAATAAAAACCTTTTATACCGCTTGGGCAAAATTTACAACCCTTTCCCGAGGGCAAGGGGGGTGTCTTTCTCAAAGACGTAATTTTCAGAACTTTCTACTACCTTTAAAAAAATGGCTATACAAAATGAAAATTTTTATTGGATGTGTTTGGAGGAATCGTGGGCGTGAGGGGGGGGTGTTAGTTACCATCCAATGTTAGGGTCCCTGCATCAATTATCCTGCTTGACCTTTGTGTTCAAGTTTTTAGCTGGAGAGCTGCCATCTGCGTTTAAAAGATTATTTCGACTTATTTCAGACCAGCATAATTTGCTAACCCGATCATCATCAAACCTTCAAATACCCCTCGCCGAGACCGTGCGATCAGATTTCGCTCCTAACGTAGCTTGTGCAAAGATATGGAACCTGATCCCAGAAGTTAGGAGACCTGAGGTTAACCTGAGAGTTAGGAGCTCCCTCGCATCATTTAAGAAAAGAGTAAAAAATTATTTAATAGCATTACAAATGAATAGTTAATAAAAAGAAAAAAAATAGAATTAAATTTAAGTAGTAAATTTACATTACAAATGTATGATTTTTAAATATGACGGGGGGGGGGGTTTCCCCTGAGGGTAAGGAACGGGAAGGTAATAGTTTTAGTTATTTGGTAAATGAGGGGTATGGTTGTGTGTGACATTAGGAGCGGTGACCATTCAGCGTATTATGTTAAATTGTAATTATTTTGGTTCTCGGTGTCCAGGAATGAACTGAGTATTTTGATTATGTGTGATTTATTATTTTCATTTGTTAATAAACCTATTGAACATTAATAAACCCATTGAACATAAATCACTTTCGACTATTAAAAACGGCACTAGCACTCTCAATTTCTAATTGAATGAGCCCCTTTTGAAGTTTTACGGCAATTCTATCTATAAAAACTTTATATGCCCCCAGGGTATAACTTACAACCTTTGCCCTGGGAGCTCTGGGGGTTTTGTCATCCTTAAATACATATTTTCAGAACTTTCAACTACGTTGAACAAAATGGCTATCTCTAAACTTTCATTGAATGTTTTTGGGGAAATGGTGAGCGTGAGAGGGGGTCTAATTACTCTCCACTCACTTTCGACTGTTAAAAAAGGCGATTTCAATTTCCAATCAAATGATCCCTTTTTGAACTGTCTACAACAACTTTCTATATAAACATTATATGCCCCCAGGGCATAACTTACAACCCTTGCACTGAGGGCTCTGAGGGGGTTATCCTCCTAAAAGACCTAATTTTCAGAACTTTCAACTACTTTGAACAAAATGAATATATCAAAATTATGAGTGAATGTGATTGGGAAAATGGTGGGCATGAGAGGGGCGTTAGTCTCTCTGCAATCACTTTCAACTATTAAAAAAGTACCTAGCCTTTACAATTTCCAATTGAATGAGCCCTTGTGAAGTTTCTACGACAATGCTTTCAATAAAAAACTTATATGCCCCCAGGGCATAACTTACAACCCTTGCGCTGACGACTGGGGGGGCTGTCATCTTTAAAGACCTAATTTCCAAAACTTTCAATTACGTTGAATAAAATGGCTATCTAAACATTTTGATTGGATGTGTTTTGGGAAAAGGTGGGCCTAAGAGGGGGGTTAGTTGCCCTCAAGTCACTTTCGACTATTAGAAGGGGCACTAGCCCTTTGAATTTCCAATCAAATGAGCCCTTCTTCAAGTTTCTACGACAAAGATTACAATAAAAACCTTATATGCCCCTAGGGCATAACTTATAACCCTTGCCCTGAAGACTGTGGGGGGAGTGTCCTAATCAAAGGTATAATTTCCTGAACTTTAAATTGCGTGGAACAAATTGACTATCTAAAAATTTTGGTTGGATGTGTTTGGGGAAATGGTGGGCATGGAAGGGGTGTTAGTTGCCTTCCAATCACTTTCGACTATTAAAAAGGGCACTAGCCCTTTGAATTTCCCATCAAATGAGCCCTTTTGAAGTTTCGACGACAACGCGTTCAATAAAAACCTTATATGCCCCCAGGGCATAACTTACAACACTTGCCCTGATTGCTGTGGCTGGTTGTCATCCTCAAAGACCTAATTTCCGGTACTTAAAACTACGTTGAATGGCTGTCTCAAAGTTTTGATTGGTTGTGTTTCGGTAAATGGTGGGTGTGGAATGGGTATTAGTTGCCTTCCAATCACTTTCGACTATTAAAAAGGGCACTAACCACTCCAATTTCCAATTGAATGAGCCCATTGATGAGCCACTCCAAATTCCAATTGAGTAAGTTTCTATGACAACTTCTTCGATACGAATTGCCCTGCTCTAAAGGAAAAAAATAATAAATAATACATTTTACCAACATCGTTCTTATATGCCCTCAGGGCATAACTTAAAACACTTGTCCTGAGGGCTTTGGGGGAGTGTCCTCCTCAAAAACATATTTTCTGTCTGGAAATCAACTACGCTGAACAAAATGGCTATCTCAAAATTTTGAGTGGATATGTTTGGGAGAATGAGGGGCGTGGGGGGGGGCTAGTTGCCCTCCAATCACTTTCGACTATTAAAAAGGGGAGTAGACACTCTAATTTCCAATCAAATGAGCCCTTTGCGAAGTTTCTACGACAACTCCTTCGTTGCGAAGGTCCCTGGTATGGAAAAAAACAAAAAAAATAATAATACATTGTGCTACCATCGTTCTTTACTCAGGCAGCGCGATCGCGCTGCCTATGATAACTTTGAGGATTTAGTGCTCGATAGCTACAAAGGAAGTACAATAATGAATTGATTTGGATTCTTGATTTCTAAAAGTATATGGTAAGAATGGGTGTCCATAGGACTCGATACCCATTTTTTTAGGACAGAGGACATACAATATTCAAAAAGTGTATTTTTCGGCTACTATTTTCCGGTTTCTTGGAAGGAATTTCAGGAGAGAATTTTTTATGAACCGAAAACTACTTGCGATTTTGCCATTTGACGTCGACAGTTTTTTTTTTTTTTTTTTTCTAAGCAAATCGTAATTCACTCTAAAACTAATTATATTCAATTAAATAGTAAAGTGGAATCACAATTTTTAAGTAAAATACCTGCCATCTAATTCTGGGTTTTAGTACTATATCAGTAGAAAGCAATCTTATACTCGTGACCACGTGGTTTATGCTTTTCTCAATGAGAATGAAAAAACAGAATTTTTCTCACTTGAAAAAACAGGAATTTTCTCACTTTTATGGATGTTTCTTGGACGATGGTTATGTGTTTTGGTCAATTTTTTTGTTGTTTTTCATGGATGTCAACGGTAATTTATGTCTGTTTTATGGTTTTTGTCAGTGATAATGGAAAAACATTATTTTTTCTCACTTTGATGGATGTTTTCTGGATTATTGAGTCTAACGGGTACCGGAGTCAATGACACTTTTTTCAAGATCTTGTTTTGTTGTTGTTTTGGCCAAGTGCACGCTCGGGACGAATGTTATGATCCTTCTCAGTCAATCAGAGACTCGGATACATCTCCTTTCTCAGCCAATCAGAGCCTCGCTTACATATGGTTTTCCCCGTTACATAACAATTCACCCTTGAGATTTCGTATATAACGGACATACATTGTGATTAAATTATCAGAAATTATTGTGACACAGTTGAAAGAACAAGAATGGATATTATTGATGAGCTTGAAACCTTGACAGCCACAATTTACAATGTAAGTTCTGTTTTAGTACATTTTTATTTCCAAAATAAAATTATTTTCCTTGGTCACCCTCCACTATATCTAAGTCCCCCCCCCACAATACAAACATCACTATGCAATCTTTATACTCACTAGAAAACAAAAAATATGTTCTTTTTAGCACAAAAACCTAACCCCTCCCCCACTATTTTACAACGATAATTCTCGCAATAGAAATAATTCTCTTTTCGATTAATTTTGGCTTTTCTCTATTGTGATTTAAAGTGTCCACTGACTTCTGTCAATTCTTAAGGCATTATGCCGCTCTGTTTTCACATAATACTCTGCTCGAGGTTATAATGAGTTTGTCCCCCTTTTCCTGGTTGTTTACGATAGCGGCGGCCAAGTCACAGGAACTGTTTCTCCGTCAAATTAAAACACTTTCCGACAATTGCAATAATTAAGCGCAGGCCTATGCAATCTCTATTTGGAGAAGTGAAACAGACTATTTTCAAATTAAGGTCTAACAATATATGGTTTTTATATGGCGTGTATATACATTATATGGCGTGAAAACTATGGTTTTTAACTTTGATATGCAAGGCTAGAAAGAAAAGTCTTTAGGAGTTGCATGATGTTTGTATTATGCGTAAATTGAATAGTAATTTAACCTATGTTTGCAAAATTTAGGCCTATAGGCATTTTTACTTTTTCTTTGCTGAAAAAGGGTGGAGGAGGGGGCTTTTTTGAGATAAATGCTTTTCTAGACAAAATTATGTCGGACAATAAATTCTTTAGAAGGGGTAATAATTTTTATTCTGTAAAAAAAGGGGGAAATTATTTTCCATACTAAATTTTTTCTTCTTTTAAGGACAATAGTGACGAATGTGTGTCGCCTCCTACTAAAAGATCTAGGGTCCAAGGAAAAACTCCTATGAAAGCAACAGGTATCCAATATGGTTGTTGGACCAAACCCCCCAGCTCCGAGCTGCCTGCCCAAGATCCATCTGTGCAGGCAACAACGCAGCCTGGCAGAAAATTAAAGAGCGAGTGGGCGGCTGCTTTTTATGGACCTTTAATACCTGTCCCGTCTACACAAGAGCGTGATGTTACCGCACCGGCAATCCTCCAACACGCGCTACCCGGGCCATCTGGCACTCAAGTGCAGCCAGGATTTGCAAATGTGAGCATTTTTACCTATAGTTATAGAAATATATATCCATTTTCTTCCAATGTTTTTTTTTAGTCTTTTCTTTTCCGCTATTTTTCAACACTGTGTACAAGTGTCTCTCAGAGATATTTAAAAAAATGTTATTTTCTCTATAGTCTTACACCCCTTGTTTTAAATTTATCTGCTCCCCCTCCCTTGGAGATATATAAATATAATGTTTTTTTTGCAAAGAAACCGCTCTTTTTCTAATCTTTATAATTTTCTCTGTTCCCCCCATTGTAGGCATCTTTGCTATTTTCAACCTTATAATAATATTTTTAGCTAATTTTCTAGTTTACTGCTATCTCACCATTTGAAACTCAAAATGCTATTTTTCGCCGTGAATATTATAGTTTTAATTTTTGAAAAAAGGCTCCGCACAAGCATATAAATATATCTGTTTCACCCCTTTTCCTGTTTTTTTCTATCATTAAAGGTTAGTGGTTAGGCCAAGTCTAAGCTTTCAATGCTTTTTACGTAATTCTGTTGTTTGACCAAGAAAATAGCAGATTTGCCTGCAAAATGAGCAATAGATATTTAGGACATTGGAATTCTATGTAAGAGCGAAACAAGTTATACCCCCAAAAATAATAATTGCTATTTATGACATTGCTGAAAAAGGGGGAGGGGGGTTGTTTTTTTCTCCATCAAATTAAAACGGTTTCATGCAGACAATTGCAATAATTAAGCTTAGGCCTATGCAATCTCTCTTTGCTGGAGAACCGGTGAAACGAGTTATTTTCAAATTAAGGTCTAACAATATATTTAGGACATTGCTGAAAGGGGGGAGGGGGGACATGCCTCAATTCTATCACCACCAAAGTGAGAGAAAAAAAAACGTTTCTTCACGCGAAGGTGAATGGGTATGGGGACCGGGAATTCGCGAAGAAAAAGATAGCTATTGGCGCCATGGTGGCCGGGAAGCGCCGATGGACCCGGGAAGCGTTGCGGGAAGTGCCGCGATTGTCGGCTCAGAGGGAGAGCATTAAATAGTGAACATTGAGAGGGAGAGGGTGGAGTTGTTTGAACAAAATCAAATTTTGTTCCTCTATGTAAAGCGAGGTTTTAGATTTTCGTTAAGTTCACATTTTATTTCAGTTGAATTAACCAAATGCTACTATGTGCATACTGCTACTACTACTAAGCGCGTTTTAAATAATATCTAAATAATAATCCAAATTTTAACAGTAGGGATGATTTGAACACTTTGAAAATAAGCTATTTTTTTCATTTATAGGTTGGACCATTAGTACCATACTCGTCGTCATCATCATCATCATCATCATCATCCTCATCAGTTGGAGAAGGAGAGGAGCTCTCCAACAATTTAACATGGGACGATAACATTTTACCTGACAGTCAAATACCGTTTAATATTGATGAGTTTTTAGATGATTTTTTAAATGTAGAATATAGTGCAGTTGAGCAGCTGGACTTGAGTCAAAACACCTTACAGCTTTTGGACGATTTTACAAATGAATTAACTGGTAACACTTCTCCTCTAGCCCCCGATAACCTACCGAATCCACTTCAATAACAAGAAGTAGAGCATTTGTATACCCCAAATATTGAACAAAGTGGAGGGGGAGGGGTGTTGATAATGTACAATAGGGGGAGGGATATAATAACCAATTTACAACTTTTACAGACTTTCAGCTGTCAAATTCGATATTAAATGCTATAGCTGTCTACACTGCGACTGTTGGGGACCCGTTTAATTCACTTATGGGGGGGAAATTGTGTGTTTGATCTCTTAGAAATTGTGCATGAATATGTAGATAAAATTCGTGCACTGCTGGAGAACCAAAATCAATTATGGGGAGGGGGGAGGGATTCAATTAAGGTTTCTATTGTTTTAAAGATGTTTTATTTAAATGAGGGGAAAAGTGAAGTTTACCACCATCGTATACATTCCGAGATGCTCTTGATTTATCCGAATATATAAAATTTTGAGGGTGTGTTTTTGCGACTGGGTAGGTAAAATTATTGCACATCTCGAGAACTATAACGAAATTGGGAGCGGCTCTGTAGTTCTTTATATTGAAAATTTAAGCGTGAATATTTGTAAATTTAATAAAGATTTTATTTTAAGAGGGGGACAGGTTGGGAAAGGGCAGTAGTTTTAAAATATAATCCAGATCTAGAAGGCTGTAAAGGTGTACAGCGGATCTGTTTTGAAACAGGTCATAAGAGTTTCAAGTACGCTTTCCTCATATCAGCATTCGAGCCTCTAGCACGGGACGCTTACAAGACAAATTTAGACGATTGGGCTGCACATGGGAAGGAAGGGTCCAATTTCCCCATTGTAGATTTCACTTGTTTAGAGGGGAAATACCCAGTAACGCTAAGATCCATTGATATTTTTGAAAGGGCTAATGCCCATTTAAATATCGGCGCTACTGTGGTTCAGTATGAAACTGAATTTGAAGATGGGGTTCATTCTAAAAAGAAGGGGTTGGTATTCCCAGTAAGGGGCCCGTCAATTGATTTGGTCCAACACTGGGTTTGGCTGTTGTATACACCACCTAGTGACCTTGCCAATTCAATTGGCCATTTTAATCCGATTACAGACATAAGTCGAGTTCTGGGGGGTGGTAAGAATACGGGGGTATGTTTCTACTGTCCAACATGCCTCTCTCGATTTCGGGGTGAATTTAAGTAGCAAAATCATATGAGGCACTGTAGCCGGCATGGCTGCCAGGCAGTGGAAACGGTTTCAGGGGATAGGTCCATTTTACGTTTTAAAATTTTCCCAAACACCCTCCTCCTGTGCAACAAAATATCTTTGGACTGTGAAGCTAAGCTGGTGGAGGTGAACGTTCTTCGATTTCCAAACCGAATCAAAGAACACCAAGCTATTGCAGTGTCCTATGACCATGCCCAAAGAGACAGTTCTAACACCATGCGGTTGTTAGAAATAGTAGAAACATTGGATGAGGAGGACGAGTTCATGATCAAGGCACTGACTAAACTAATTGGCACAGTTAATGGCGCTATTTCTCGTTTGATAACTACCCATTATCCAATGGTGTTGTCTGCAGAGGATCATCTCGTGATTAAAGATAAAAAAATATGTTGGGTTTGTAAGGGGGAGTTTGTAGAGGGGGATGAGGGGACTAAAGGGAAAAGAGGCGGAGGGAGGGGGACAGTCAGAGATCATAATCACTTGTGGCAGGAAATATCCTGTGGGGGTAGTAATTTTAGAGGGGTAGCGCATCAATCGTGTAACTTAAATGTTAACCAGCAGTTTTTTATTCCTGTTTTTATTCACAACTCAAATTATGACTTAAAATTTATTTTACCGGCACTGGCATGTATGCACAGGGAGGGAGGGGGAGTAGACAGTCCATGGGTAAACAGTTCATTTACCTATAACATTATTCCCAAATCCGCCGAGAAGGTGTTGCTTCTCGAACTGAAATGGCAGGCAGTGGATAATGGGCAAACGTGTTAGAATAAAATCAGGTTTTTAGATTCTTTTAGTTTTTTTCCCAAGGCATTGAGTCAACTGATTCAAGTGCAGAAAAGCGACAATTTTGATAGCTTTCCCTTGCTTAAACAGCACTTTCCAGGCAGTGATATGAATGACCTGTTGACCTACAAAATTGTATACGCATACAACTATTACTTTTCTGATACTCACTTAAGCGAGGTGAAACTACCTCAAATTGAAGATTTTATAAATTCACTGACCAGCAGTGACTACACAGCTGACGACTAAGAATTTGCCGAGAAGGTGTGGGCTAAGGGGAGTTGTAAAAATCGGTGGGATTATTGTAGAATGTAGCCTACTTGGCCAGTAACGTTTTAACTCTGTTGGATGTAGTCTGCAAGAACACAGACCAAATCTATTCAGAGTTCGGGTTAGATATAGGCTACTATTTTTCCACACCACATTTGGTGATGGATTTGATTTTAAAAATTAGTAGGGAGGAAATAGGCCTAATCACCGACTTAGATCAGCACCTTTTTGTACAGCGTTCAATGATGGGAGGGTATGTTTTTCATGGGGACCGCGTCTTGTCAACCGATCCGAGCGGACAAAACAGCAGCACCGGTGCCAAGTCAAATGCAGTGTTCTTGGACATGAACTCATTGTACCCCTGGGCAATGTCTCACTATTCTTTGCCGTGTGGGAACTATCGATGGCTTGAGAATCCTTGTGAGTTCCCCGACATTACCACCGTCGAGGACAATGGGCCACAAGAATGGTTCTTTGAAATTGACAGGCACATTCCTCTGGCGCTTCACGATTCAGTCATAGATTTTGTTTTTCCCTGTATCAATCGACCCCTGAGCAGGGACTCACTGAGCCCCTACAATTGATCATTGATTGAGGATATGGGGATGCACTGGACCCCCTCTAAGCAAAAACTGATTGCTGATTTGGACCCTAAGGAGAATATCGTTGTTCACCATGTGCTTTTGCACTGGATGGTGAACAATGGTTTGAATATCACCAAAATACATAGGGTCCTGCAGTTCAATCAGTGACCTTATTTAAAGATGTTTATTATCACTTTTGTCGATAAACGCTCTAGGGCAAACTCTAGAGTAGAGAAGGAAATGCAAAAACTGATCCTAAATTAAGTATTTGGCAAGATTTGTGAAACCCTAAGTAACTGATCTCGCTGCGACGTTGTGACCGACCCTCTAGAGTGTGCACGAATTATTGCCGATCACAATTTTACATCGTTCACGAGCATAGAGTTTGGCATGGTTCTTCTACACAGGAGAAAGCGAAATGTGGTACTGACCAAGAATATAGCGGGCGGCAGTTCAGTACTAGAAATTTCCAAAAAGCTCATGTTGTCGTTTTTTTTTTCAGTGTGTGCAAGGTGCAAAGGCCACCGGAGGGGGAGGTTAAATTTTACTATGGGGATACAGATTCTCTGCTGTTTAAGGTAAATGGGACCGAAGATTTAGTGGGTGATCTAGAAAAGGGGGAACACATGAGCTCGCGGATGGATTTCACCAACTGGAATCCGTCCCTCTACCCCAGATTGGTGAAACGCCAAGCCCCCAACCAACTATTAATGTTAAAATCAGAGACGGGGAGTGATTTGATATCCAGGGGTGTGTTTCAGGGTCCTAGAGTTTATTGCGTTAAAACTCACAGTGGGGATGAAAAGCAGGCGTGTAAAGGGGTGCCTACACATTTTGTAAAGAGAAATTTCAACATGAGCGTGTACAGAGATTGTGTAGAAAGTAGCCTAGTGCCGAGAGCACAAGTGCTTGCAATTTGCTCTCTACAGCATAGAAATTATACTGTGAGATTGGAAAAAAAATGCAATGTCGTGTATATCCGACAAAGTCTATGTGCTCGAAAATGGTGTAAGTGTCCTGCCTCATGGCCACTACCGTATTTCAGACCTAGTTGAATGCATAGAGTATCGCAATCAACTTGGTCTGGATAAATTAACCTAACCAACTAACCTAACCCAACTAACCTTTCATAAATTAAATGCTCTAACCCTTCCATAAATTAACCACTAACCCAATCTAACCACCTTAACCCAACCTAACCTGGAGTAGCAACAGCAATGACGACAACTATTGTACTGTTTTCGCCCCCGCGGTTCCCGGGGGGCCCTTCCCGCTGCCGGCCACCGGGGGTTGGGGGTTCCCGCCCGCGGCCGGCCTTTTGCCCCGCGACCCTGGGGGGCCACTTTTAAATTCATAATGTTCAACTGTGCTAGTTATTTTCCAAATGTTTTTTTTTCTGTTGTTTCAAAGTGCTCTTGTTGTTGTTGTACAGAAAAGTGTGCTAATGTACATAAAGCGTTCATGTTGATGAACAAAAAAAATGTTTGAAGACAATAAGTGTTGTACAAGAAAGTGTTATTGCTGTTGATGGACAAAAAGTGTTTTTATTTATTATGTTGTACATAAAGTGTCATTTTTGTCGTTGTCAGGTTCATGTTGAAAAAATAGGTGTTTTCATGTTGCCGAAATAAATACTGCCATGAAATATTGTCAACTGTTCTTGTTGAACATAAAGTGTTATTTTTATCGTTGTCAGGTTCATGTTGAACAAATATTTGTTTTCATGTAGCCGAAATAAATGCTGCCATTAAATAATGTTTTTTTTTGTTGTTGTTGTTCTTGTTAACGTACTAGATAGATCTATGGGAAAATTATTACTACTACTACTACTTATTCATTGGGCACATATGATTTACAGTTAGATGTAGTCCAACTGTTGTCAACAGTAGCAGCATGTATCAATTTAAAACACCCTTCAGATCGTTTTTTTGTGGGCCGTCAATGGCGGGGTAAACAACACTTTTAGCTAAAATAATTCAAAATTGTTAGAAAATGTTTTTGGAAAAGCCGAAAAAATCTACTATTGCTATAGTATTTGGCAGGAGTCCTATTATAAAATAAAAGCTATTGCCTCAACCATACCAATACAATTCATACGGGGACTTGATGTTTTCAATAGTATTGAATCAAACTCGTGGCTGATTATTGATGATTTGGCTGAATCCATTGAACAGTTCTCACAGGAAATGCTAAAACTGTTCACTGTTCGGTCCCACCATGAATACATTTCCTTAACCCTAGTTATGCACAATCTGCTTCATCAGAGAAAATTTATGCGAACCCTTGCTTTGAATTGTACCATTTACATTATCTATCGAGTCGTTCGTGATAGTAGCTCGCTCTAAACTCTCAATAAACAAATATACCATGGCGCTCGAAAATTTCTATTTTCCGCGTGCACTCAGGTAATTAGTAAACCACATGGTTAAATTTTGTTTGATCTTAATAAGAGAACGCCCAAGGATATGCGCGTAGTCAGCGATATTTTGGACAAAAAAATTACAGTGTATTTTCTGGTAAACAGTAGAAAAGCCTATTAGTTGGCGTTATGACACTGAAGAAACTACAAAAACAACGGTATTTATTTTCCGTTTTAAGCAATTCAAAACCCTTGCTTAGGAAGGCCATACTCAAACATGGTGTTGACAATGATTTCATTAATCTAATATCTGAACTTTGTTTAAATTTAACTGAGGGCAATTTTATACTACCAAAAAAGTGTTAGACAGCAGACAAAGTAACATCATTCCACTCTACGTGCCTTGGCTTGTAAAAACAAAGGAAAAACTTTTAAAAAAAACGTCTCCTTCAAGCGGGCGGTAGCTTTTTCACACTTTTACTGCCAATAATTGCAGGACTTGTAAACAGTTTTCTCTAGAGAGAGAGGATAGCTAAACCCTATAAATTGACACCATTTGAACTTAATCTCTCGCCCGTCGAACGTTTTGAAGACAATCTAAGCAAATTCATTAATGATGAGAATATTGCCGATGACAAAAAACTGCTTTTATTTCGAGATGCATTGCGACGTGTGGACAAACATAAACCTTATCGTGAGAGACCCGCCGTCGCCACTGTCACAGATCCCTCTAAACAGGAATCATCTCCTCAAGATTCTGCAGCAGCAGCACTGCAATCAAAGGAGAAGGACTTGAATTCAATTGTAATGAAAATTGGGAACCTATTGCCATTGACCTATCGAAAACAGAGCAAAAGAGTTGTATCTTATCTCATGTTGAAAACTGTTGATGAAGATGAAGTTAAAATTGAGAGCACACAGAAGCGAATCATAATAAAGGGAAAAAGTTATTATTTACTTGCTGTGATATGCGATGTATCTACGAATTGTAAATCACTTTTATCCTTTGTCAATAATGTTTGAACTTTTCTAAGTACATTTAACTTTCACAACATTATTTTTGGCAATAAGCAAATTCTTAAAAAACTAAAAAAATATCGTCCTCCATCAACGCCAACACCATTTAAAAAAGAAGAAGATTCAATATTTGAAAATACTAGCAGCAGCAGCACCACTGATTTTATAACACCTGTGGCTGCTAGTCAAAAGCGAAGACGAATCGATTCACCCTCGAGTGTGCAAAAGGGGAGTGGACATTATACTACGTGTTTACGTTCAAAATGGATGAAGTTCTGAAAGGTGTCTATGAAAATATTGGTGAAGCGGGAAGTTTAAGTTCTCCCAAAACGCTTTCTAAAGTTGTCTCCGGTAGCACATTGAAAAAAGCAAAAGAGTATCTAGAGAATGAAACGAGTTACACACTGCACCGGAATCACAGGCTTCGCAGCAAACAATATCCGTAAACTAAAGCCTTTTTCCCTCTGCATATAATGCAAACGGATCTTTTAACTTTAGTACGCAATTCAACGGCGTCACAATGCACCCTACAAATATATTCTGGTGGCAATCAGTGTCTTTAGTTGCTATGCCTATGCCATTCCATTACGATCAAAGAGAGGTGTTGAAGTTGTTCGGGCCATTGAAAGTATTCTTGAACAGGATTCGTATAGAAAAATTCAATCCGATCGTGGTAGTGAATTTGTTAATCCCCATGTGCAAAAGGTTCTATTGAAATATAATACAACACTTTATTATTGTCACAGCCCGATAAAAGCTGCATTGGCTGAACGATTAGTAAGAACGATTCGTCTATTAATTTCAAGATATTGTACCCTGAAAAATACACCGGCTTTTATTCATGTTTTAGATAAAATCATGCGGATATACAACTATCGACCCCATCGATCTCTGTCCAACGCAAGCCCTCGGGAAGTTCAATGCAGTGAAAATACATTAGATATTTTTGTAAAGCAATACTCCAATGGTGAAAAAGAGAAAAAAAATGTGAAGAAGAAATTCAATGTTGGTGATAGTGTTTGAATTAATAGAACCACCAATATTTTTTTGAAATGGGGACTTATTCATGGAGCACTAAAATTTTTTAAGTGTCCAAAATCCTGGACACCGAACCGACCACATATCGACTGCGAGACACAAAAGATGAGGAGATTCTAGGCGGTTTTTATGAATATGAACTGCAAAAAGATAGAAACACTAGTGAATTTTATCAAATTGAAAAGATTTTAAAGAGTCGTACTCGCTGGGGCAAGAGACTGTTGCTTGTTCACTCGCTAGGGTACAACCCATATTCTTATTCTTGGGTCAGTGCAGTAGACGTTGACAATGCTCAATAACTTCTATGTGACTTTTATGTCCAACGTTTCTGATCCTCTCTACAATGATCTGAATAGAACAAGTGATTTTTGGACGAAACTCTCCCCCACCATCAAATTCGAGGGAAAGTATGAAGTGGCTCTTGTCGAGTGTATTCTCAAAAATACCCACGATTTCCTGAGAAAAGATCGTATATATGAAATAAAAATTAGACCCTATGATCGGCCACGAACACCCTCAAGTGATCAAGAACAAATTCAAAACATCAATTGGATAGACTATCCATTTATTACCCTACAAGGAACTCACCTGTATGAATGATTTATGTTGTTCTATTAATAAAAGAATTTCCGCTCGTAAAAAAGGAGCTTTTCATTTCAACTATTCAAAGGAGGAGGGCAAGATCTACATTAGTTCACCTATTGCCAGCGAAAAGGTTATTCTCAACGATAATCTAAAGGACGTTCTTGGCTTTATGCTCAATATAATCAGTGGTAGAAGTGCAGGAAACACTTATTTCATTCTTTCTGACTTTCCACTTGCCTTCTCCAAAGACACCTGTATATTTCTCTACGCTTCATTTGCGGAAACATCTCGGGTTGGTAATTCAAATGTTCCCCTCCTACGAGTTCTTGAACGAAAAACCAATCAAGAGCATATTCGCCACTACAATATAAATCATCTTCAATATATTCCCGTAAACACTTCCTATTTGGAACTCTGTCAGTTAACACTAAGAACTGAATTGGGTGATCCCTTAACGATTTCAAAAGCTTTGGCTGTGATTACATGCCATTTCCGTCCCATCTTCAAATTCAGTAAGATGTCTAATAGAAAAGTGGTATTCACTTGTCCTGATATGGACCGCTATTTTAATACTCTTGGTCCAAGACAACAGGGCAATGGAATGGACTATTACAAAGGTCGCTCGTCAATATCTGGCTACGGTCTTGGCAGTTGGTTTGCTAAGCTGTTTCGCTCTTCACTACCACTGGCTAGAAAATATCTCGTACCGGCTGCGACAGATTTTGCATCCTCTACACTATATGATTGGGGCTCTGGCAAGGATTTTAAAAAAAAGTGTTACGGAAAATCTTAGGTCCAGTGCGCGAACCCTTGGTGAGCGACTAAAACAAAATGGAAAAGGCTCTAAAATGTCAAGCAACAATGCATCACTCATCAGTCTCCACTCAGGTCGGAAACGAAACACATCATC
Source organism: Artemia sp. Qi Xiang Cuo (assembly GCF_049724085.1). Classification (NCBI taxonomy): domain Eukaryota; kingdom Metazoa; phylum Arthropoda; class Branchiopoda; order Anostraca; family Artemiidae; genus Artemia; species Artemia sp. Qi Xiang Cuo. The sequence goes on from NW_028297437.1 coordinate 130,398, forward strand.
CCTCTTGTCAAAGAAAAGAAGAAAAAAGCCGACACGTGCTGTAAACAGAAGAAGAAGTCTCAGGAAGAAAATTGTTAGACCAAAACTGGATTTCTTCTCTTAAGATGTCCTACCTGCCGCATAAGGATTCTCAACCTTCAATCACCGCCTCATTGAATCTATTACTACTACTACTACTAACAACTCATCGCAGCACCAAGCCGCCTGAGGCCATCACAGCTACGCACGCTCCTCCTCCACCCCAATCTATTCAAAGCCTCCCTTTTTACACCCGCCCACGAAGTTCCCATTTCCTTTAACTCTTTCTTTATGACGTCCTCCCAACCCAGACGGGGACGACCTGCTTTCCGTTTAGCCCTAGATGGTTGGCCGAAAAGAACAATCTTCGGCAATCTGTCATCCTTCATCCGGACAACATGCCCTAACCACCTCAACCTTTCTTTCATTATAGACCTAGAAAGTGGTATTGAACCACATTTTTCGTATAGCCTATTGTTTGAAATACGGTCAGTCAGCCGGGTACCCAGAACAATCCTTAAGCAATTTCTCTGGAAAACATCTAGGAAATCTTCATCCGCTTTTCGGAGCGTCCATGCTTCAGAGTCATATTTAACCACTGTCTTCACTGTAGCTTCTAATATTCTAATCTTGGTTTGCAGACTTGTCTTCCTATTCTTCCAGACTTTTTTTAACTGTGAAAAAACACCCTGAGCCTTGGCTATTCTATTTTTAACATCTTAACTACTCCCACCATCTTTACTAATAATACTACCAAGGTAAGTGAAGCTGCCCACCTGATCAATATTTTCATTACCCAACGTCACTTTTTCATCTTCACTTGTTCCTAGCCTTAGTGACTTAGTCTTCCTAACATTAATTTTCAAACCAATACTAGCACCCTGAACTCGCAAAACCTCTAAAACTTCATTCATTTTGCTCACACTTTCATCTAGGATGCTTAAATCATCAGCATAATCAAAGTCCAGGAGACTTTTTCCTCCCCATTTTTTTCCGTGGTCTCCCATTGCCTTTCCTGAAAATGTTGATGTGAGTGTCAAGCATGGATACTATGAACAATTTTATCCACAACAACCCCTCTCTGATAATATCCACTTTCAAATTTATTCCAATGAAGACTACTCTATGGACATTTCTTCGACATTTATAGATTTACAAATGAAAGTCCGGAAACCCGATAATACAATGCCAATTCGGGCCTATGGAATATCCTATGAAAATTGTATATTACACAATTTATTTCGTCAAATTAGTGTCTACATAAATGGCACACTGGAGAGCACAAGCAACAATCTCTCAAATTATACAAGCCATATGTAATTCATGTTAATTACACCCAAGTCATACAAGGAATTGAGAGGCACCTCCAATGGATATGAATATATTACTTATATTGATAGTACAGATGCATTTAAAAATGCTACAACTAGTGAATTAAATCTAGTTGAAAAAATATATCATGAAATATTTAATATACCCCAATGGCTGCCACCCAATGTTAAAGTGGATATAAAACTGACGCTTGCACCCTTCAATTTCATATTGAGAAAAGAACTTACTGCCAATCCTGATGTAAATCTCTCCCTCACCTCGGCAATACTTCATGTACGCAAACAACAAGTCATGAGTTCTGTTGCTTTGGCAGTGGAAAAACTGAGAGCCAATGGAAATAATATTAAACTACTTTTTCCTCATACAATCACTACTAAACGTCATATTGCTATGGGCTTATGCACCTTCACCCATTCATCCATTTATCAATGGTGAAATTCCGTAAAAACTCACTTTAACATTTACAAAAAGCGCCAGTTCAAAAGGATTGTGGAGTGGATGCCCATATAAATTCAAAATGTTTGGACTTTCGTCTCTTGTGTGCAAAGTAAACGGTATCCCACTCTACAGTCTATCTTTTGATAAATCCTATAGAACATTGTATGAGTTGACCATGCAAACCCTAGATCATGATTCGCAACTATTTGAAAATGGGATAACCGAAGATATGTTTGCTAAAACACATGGTATCATTGTTCTGGATTTGTCTAGCACACAGGATATGAGTATAGTACGTACGGGGAGTGTGCGTTTAGAGTTTACATTTGCCGACCCATTGGCTGAGAGTATTACCCTAATTTCACTAAATCAATATGAAACCTATTGGGAAATCACTCCCGAAGGCAGTGTTCTACTAGACTTGGCGCCATGAACACCAGTCAAATAATTAATGTATTTAATATGGATCCCTACATGTCCCAGTACAAATCCTATTGTCTGCCCTCGGACTTTCTAGGAAAAATTCAAAGTGTCAACAATAGTTTGATTATTGTTAATAGCAGTCCGTCGACTGTGCTGACGGGTCATTGGCTGTGCATCTTTCAAACAATGAAGGCGATTGAATTTTTTTATCCTCTTGGTCTACCCTATACATTTTACACACCCCACATCAGCAACTATATTGAGAGCAGTGGGAAAACTATTATTCAAAATCGGAAGAGGATGGAGGATCTAACGACTAAAAGCTGTGGCTTCTATGCACTACTATATTTTGTAATCCGATGTCGCGACTGTACTTACAAGCAGTTTCTCCACATTTATGTTGACAATCCACGTCTGAACGACTTTATAGTGGAAAATATCCTCTCAGACCTATACAGTATTGATTTCAGTGCCCTAAGAGTAAAGTGCTTAAAAAATGTTTGTGAATTTGTTTATTAATAAAATCCATATATATATAACAATGTCTTTAAATCTTCACTTTAGATTTCTTCTTCTTCATCTTCGGTGTTTAGGCAACTGTCGTGAACCACCAATGCCCATAAATCATTTGGATTCACTGAATATTGATACTTATTGACGTCAATTTTAGGTTCACACTTTCTACAGTACAATGTAACTTCACTCTTGTTATATATATTCATATATTAAATTATACTATTTGCATTCATATTATAAAATTCACGAGTTTCAATCTTTCTATTTGAATCAATATCACATATAGTGTTTTCAAGTGTTGAATCACAATCGGTAACTTCAGAATAAAAATCACTTGGTTTGTTGTAATAATGGGCAGTGTTATTACAACTATGATTTAGAAACAAATCTTTGTTGTTGCCCCAACAGTAGAATAGTAAGCCTTATCCCTCTTTCATTAATAATTCAAATCCGCAACGATATCAATCCCGTAGAAATAAACTTAGATTAACTTTAGGATTCTTTCCAATCATAAAGTATTCTCCCACTGATCATATTTATCATAGTGACAATTGGAGCACAGGTGCCCTCTAGGGTGAGAGTAACAAATCTCCTCAAGACATGAATTACATCCTTTAATTTGTACTGCATAGCCTCTATGTAATTTACAAGGATTAAAGAATTTAAACTTTTCACTATAGTCATCAATAATTGTACAATTCTCACATTGAGTCCAACTGCCAAGAATGTACATGCACAATGGACATGTATAGAACATTTTTCGGTTTCCAATGTCAACTCTCTCACAGCTAAAACGAAAATGATCGCCCACGCTCCATAAATTCAGTGAGGGGAATGGGGAGAGGAGTAGCTCTGTGACATAACCTCTTTCGAATGGTGGAGGAGCCATCTATATTGAATCCATTGGCGATGTTTTCAAAAGTATATCCACGAAGTGATTCTGCTTTATTCCAATTAATATATCAATAAATTGACTATAAGCATTTGAGTTACATCTTAAAAGTTTCATACAATAGTCCAATGGGGGAGAATCAGTCCTCATTATATTGTCAAGTGCTTCCCGGCAAGAGAATATCCTGCGTTAAAGAGATAACTCGAGAAAATCGTCATCCAAAATCAAATGTTTTTCCATAAACACTAGATTTGATCTAATTCTCTCTTTCTCAAATTTATTCATTTTTCAATCCTTTCACTCTGACTGCTGACTCTAGACTGACCCTGATTCATTAGCCCTAACCTAACCTAACCAGAAAGGGAACATTTTCGATTTCGAAACAATTTTATTGAATAATTACAACAACAACAATAATACTAAGCATGTACAATTAGCGATAGAGTTTATTGTCTTCGATATGTTTCACTAATGCACTTAAAGCACATTGAAGTCTATTCACATGTGCTATATCAACTTTTGCAGCGAAACATAATTGATCCTCCATTTTAAATTTGCTCAAGGATATCACATATCTTGCATATACTACATTCCATTCCAGACAAAGCCGTGATCCTTGCGTGATTTCCACCGCAATGTTTGGTGCTCTTGTATTATTAGCATCAACTCCACTATCAACTTCTAATAGGGTAAACATTCCACTCGCCATCACAAATATATATCCAAATGGGTAAAGTCAAAACTGTTCTTCTCACTCCTTTGAATTCTATTCACAGACTAATAAAACTTTAGCAAAAACCCTTTCCTTATATTCTCTGCAAACCTCCATCGCTCTTTTTTCAGCCAGCCTTTTTTTGTATGATATTGTATATGTATCCGACTCGCTGATTGAATAAGAAGGATCATAACATTCGTCTCGAGCATGCCCTTAGTCGAAACAACGACAAAACAAGATCTTGAAAGAAGTGGTCATTTACTCTGTGCCCCTGTTACATTCAATTATCCAGAAAACATCCATCAAAGTGAGAAAAATACTGTTTTTCCATTCTCACTGACAAAAACCATAAAACAGACATAAATTACTGTTGACATCTATGAAAAATAAGTAAAAAATTGACCAACACACATAACCGTCGTCCAAAAAACATCCATAAAAGGGAGAAAATTCCTGTTTTTTCAAGTGAGAAAAATTCTGTTTTTTCATTCTCAGTGAGAAAACCATAAACCACGTGGTCATGTCACGAGTATAAGATAGCTTTCTACTTATATCAGTATAATAGCAAACTAGATATTACTGCACAGAAAAATGGAAATACTGGTGAACGGGGTTGTTTTACAGCCTTTTGTTTTTTCGGTAAGAAATAACTGTCCACGATTGTTTGTAACTAAATTTTTCAACCCAAACAAATGTTGATGTCACTGTTGCCAGATACCAGTTCTGAACATCAGGCGTCTGTTTGGAGACGCGCAAATGCAAAGATAAAAATGATTTTCAGGAATATAAATTTGGTTATTCTGTTCTCTGTTTCCATGGAAAACTGTGCAATATGTTCGAACCATAGAATATGGCTAAAGGGCAGGAGACGTGTAACTTTTTTCAGCACCGATTTCAGCAGCTCAGTCGGCAAACGATAGCGGTACAAAAACAGTGCCCTTTGCGCAAGATTTTCAAAACTGAACATAATGGACACCAATAGTGAACTGCAGTTTATAAATAGTTCCATGATTTACCTCAAATTATTTCTTTTGATTTTGCTGTTGAAGAGAAGGAAACAATTGAGGACTGAAACAGCTCAGGAAGAACATCCACCAAAGAAATGAGCATGGGTCATCCCATCTTGGATGTCCAGAATCGGAAATTCGGTACCGTTTTGTAATTCGGCACCGGAAACATGACAATTTTCACGCTCTAATTGCTGTCGTGTTGGTTGCAATTTGGTGCTGAAAAAAACTACTTGTGCCCAGCCTCTAACATATAAGAGTGGGAACCGGTGCTGATGTCGACACACACCATCTAGCGTTTGGAGACACTTGGTATTTTTCAAGCTCTCTAATCATTCTTCTGTTAGGAACTGAGATCGGACATTATTACCCCGAATTTACCAATTCCACTAATTAAATTAATGATTCTTACTATTACACTGAAAAAATGCCTAGTGTCGCAAAACGCTTCTTTTTTTTCTGCTGACACTAAAGCTAGTTCATGGTCTTATAAGTTACCCATACTCTTTGCTTAAACCTTATCTTTGTACATTTCTGCTAGCAAAGTCGGTGTAATTAGTAAAACATATTTTTGTAACGGAAATGACAAAATAATTCCATAACCGCTACTGGATCTTTAGCTGTTTTTTAAAGATTGAGACGCCAAAACATGCATACACCACGTCGCCAAAACATTATACACCGGTTCATTGGCAAAAACACAAGCCAAACAAATTTACGAGCAAATAGACCAAAAAATACCTACGAGGTAAGCTAGCCAACATTTCTTTTATTTTGTCCTGGATGGACCATCATACCCAGGACCATTTCTGGAGCTGGTGGCGTCTGGGGCAAAATTAATTACGGCACTCACCCTCCCGACTCAAACATAAATAGAGTAAGCCCCAGAAGCCCGATCCCTGGCACACCTCCAGCCATACCCCCCAGCCACGGCACCTGGTCAGCTTGCCCTGGTCACCCACCTCTTTGAACGACCCCAATACAATTAATGTTATTATAAATGGGACATAATTGCTCAGACCCGCCATCTTGTATAAAAATGAAACTCCTAAAATAGGTTATATGTCTTGGAAAAACTTAAATTCGTTTTACCTTTGCTTTTTCACTGTGACTGAATTTTACTGTGTTATCAGGTCATTTGGAGGAAGGAGAAAATGAGAGGGAAGCTGCATTAAGAGAAACCATGGAAGAAGCTGGAATAGGTCTCCAAGATTACGATATTCTCAACTTTAAGGAAAGTCTATCCGTAAGTTTATTAATATTCTTACTCTTATCAATTTAATTTGGCATATATAATTTGATTTAACCCAAATGTGGGCCAAGTTAAATAAATGATATAAACGACAAAAAATCTTCATAATTAAGAATGATAATACCAAATTATTCCATGAGTGCCGGGTAGACGCGTGGTTCTTGAAGGATGTGATGGCAGAAGATTTTCCTATGGAAATGCTACTACTATTACTAACAACTCACTGCTGCACCAAGCCACCTGATGCCAACACAGCTACGCAAGCTCCTCCATTCCAATCTGTTCAAAATCTTCCTCTTTACACCATCCAAGAAAGTCCCCATTTTTCTTAAATCTTTCCTTAGGACATCCTCCCAACCCAGTCGGGATATCTTGCTTTTCGTTTGGCCCTAGACGGTCGGCCTAAAGGAACAATCCTTGGAAATCTGTCATCCTGCATCCGCAGAACATGTCCTAGCCATCTCTACCTTTCTCTCATTATAGCTCTAGAAAGTGGGACGAACAACATTTTTCGTGCATCTTAGTGTTTAAGATACGGTTAGTCAGCCGGCTATCCACTATAACCCTTAGGCAATTTCCTTGGAAATCATCTAGCAAATCCTCCTCCGTTTTTCGGACCGCCCACGTTTCAGAACCATACTTGACCACTGTCATCACTGTGGCTTCCAATATTCTTCGTTGGTCTGCAGACTAATCTTCCTATTTTTCTTTTTTTTTAATGATTTTATAAATCTTATGTTTCCTTTTTTGCTTTTCTCCGGATTTCGGTTCGTCATGTTAATAGATTATCTTCTTATTTTAATTTTCTTATATTATGTTACTGTGAATGTCCGAAATCTGGTTAATGTCGATATTCACCGGTGAATGTCCGAGACTCCTTTATAAAAAATTTTTAAACAAGAAAAACTTGTTTTAATTTTCTATAAAGCAGTGAAATACAAAACAATTAAATAAACACAAATACTCCGAATATTTCGGCCCCACGTCCGGGAGCTTTTCTCAACGGGAAAAAAAAATATAAAATGAAACAAAAAATGTTCTTTTCTAAAAAAACTTAACTTACATCAAAATAAAACATACTAAACACATAAAGAGAAAGAAAAAGAACAAAAGAAAAAATATAAATAATAGGAAACAAAACTCACATATTAAATAAACACTTCCATGCACTGAATGTCTATAATGATTCAACTCGCCTCCTCACAGTATATAAATGGAAATCTATCAAAAATGAAGAATATATTTATACTTAAACCAAAAATAATAAAGGTCAACTAACCCCTGGCCCATAACCCCTAATTAAATTTCACAAGTTCATCAACCAATTTATAAATTATAAATTGAACGGATTCGTTTGGTTGCAAGCTTAGCTGCAGTTCGTTTACTTTTCCCATCATTTAACCCATTCTGACCTTTGTTCGCAAGGTCATCTTTCGTTTCAGAACTATTATTGAAATCAGTACTGGTTGAATATCTTGCCTGCATTTTAATTAAACTATTATAAATTTAATCGATCCTAGAGTCCCCTTCATCTCTATTGATACTAATACCACCATATATTATCTTTTTTACTTCTCTAATTTCCCTGAAGCTTTGTAAAAGTCCTACAGACGTATCTACTATTTTTTTTTGATCAAATAAAATACTGTGATGAGGAAAATTATAAAGATGTCCTGCAACAGCTGACTCAAACGTTTCTGTTGTTTTGTTTTGTTTTAGAGCGCAATCTATTGCATTCTTGTGTTGTTGTAGCCTATTTTCTAAAATCTGTTGCGTTCTTCCCACATAAAATTTACCACAAGAACATGGAATTTTGTATACTCCCTTTTGCAAATTTCTCGGTACCTTGTCTTTCCCTTTATTTAACAACGAGCTTATATTGTGTCCTGATTTAAATGCTGTATTTATATTATGTTTTTTTAATTCTCTTCTTAATTTTTGTGATAAAATTGGGATAAAAGGCAAAGTTATGTAATTTGTTTCTTGATTTGACCCATCTTCTTCCAATATTTCTGGTTCCATCAACTTTTTTTTCCTTTTTTCAATTATTTGAGAAATCATATTTTCCGGATAGCCATTACCTATTAGAATATCCTTAATAAAAATTAATTCATTTCTTATGTATCCTGGTGATGCTAATTTTAATACCCTATCAACTAAAGAAATAACCACACCCCTTTTTACCTGGATCGGATGATTTGATGATTTTTCTTTCTCTTTATGTGTTTAGTATGTTTTATTTTGATGTAAGTTAAGTTTTTTTAAAAAAGAACATTTTTTTTTCATTTTATATTTTTTTTTTCCGTTGAGAAAGGCTCCCGGACGTGGGGCCGAAATATTCGGAGTATTTGTGTTTATTTAATTGTTATGTATTTCACGGCTTTATAGAAAATTAAAACCCGTTTTTCTTGTTTAAAAATTTTTTGCAAATGGAAAAGCAGTGTGCTCTAAGAAATTATTTAGACTCCTTTTTCTCTGCTTTTGATTCAATTAGCTTTGCGAAGCAGCTTTTTCAGTCTTATGCAAGCTTTGATGGTAAAAGTTAAGGCTAGGTTAGGCTGAGTTAAATTAAAATAGGTTATAAATCTCAGAAATGGGTCAAAAACTAAACCCATCACAATCAAACCTTGCATAAAACTGAAAAGGTTGACTGGCAACGCTGACTAATTCCAAGGGGAAAAAAAGTATTTCGGAGATTCACCTGTGAATGTTGATATTCACCAATTTAGGACATTCACGGTAACATATATATAAAAAAATTTTCATAATTTTCATATTTTATGTATTTCCCATATATAGATATTTTGTTTTTTATTTGGGCAACTTCCATCACCCGAAGTTCTCAATCCACTGCTCCCCATTCACACAAATCCCCACCACACCACCACCCATACCAGAAATCCTCACTGCACTATTACCCAATAGTCGAATTCCAAATAACTTATATTTTGTACCAAATTCCAAATTTTTAGTTTTTGAGGTTAATGAGGCTGACACGGCAACGTGAGCAACATAAAACAAAACACAGAATGTAGCCTGACAAATGACTCCCTTGCATATTCATAAACAGCTCCCAGTTTCTAGCAGTGTTTGTATGCTGAGAAACTCTTGAATTCAGATTGTGAATTGAAGCTATTTGTGAATAATTTATATTATCAAGTTTCTTTTCCAGCTTCCAGTGTCATTTAGCAAATCGGTTTTTTCTTCTTCTAAAACACAGCGCTTGGACTCTAAAATAGTCTCCTTTTGGCATCAAAAGAATGCCGGGCTGAGTTATTTGCATTCCATCTTCGTCTTCGTTTTTCCAATGACAGTTACAATACTATGACGGCTCAAAACAAACAAAATGTAAGCATTGTTGTGCGCTTAAATTGTGCCATCTATGGGTCTGTTCATTTTGACCTATCTATTCCTGGAATACTCTCCGCCCCCCTTACCTTTTGTCTGCTTGGATGATGTTTGAAATGTGACAAAATGATATCATTATTTCTGTCCTCTGTTTATCTTCTTTTATTTAGTTTCCTTTTCTGGTACTAAGGATATATAATCTAAGGATATTATATAATATATAATCTATTTCCAGTATGATGTAAAAGGAGTACCGAAGGTCTCAGTATATTTCCTGGCACGACTTAAAAACCCAAACAAAAAGATAACTATGTCAGAAGAACATCAGGACTACAAATGGCTCAACTTAAAAATGGCCAAAGATATTGCCAAATATCCAGATATGTGCAGCCTTCTTGATCGTTGTGAGGAATTCATTCGAACTAATTGTATGTGATTTTATTTCAGGTATTCGCTTTGCATTCTATACACTGCCGTGATGTCTAAGTGTATATGAAATTTTTGTTGTGGTATTTTCCCAGATTAAAGTAGTCTCCGATGAGCTTGTAAGTTCTATTTTTGTAGTCGCACTTTCGAGAACTATCTTAAAATCACGTTCATTTCAAAGATAAAGAAGAAAAAAATTAACTGATAATGAGAACGACGCCATCTTAAAGTATTTTACCAGTAATTCTTACTTCAAAATTTTTCACAATATGTAGAATATCCATCTAACCAGTTTAAAAATAAGAACTAATGTTCTAGATGTGTCTCTTGAGGACCAGAATCCAAACTGACCTTTGGTTGGAATAGAAAACGGAAGGGGACCTGAAATATTTTAAACAAGACATTTAACGGTAGAGATGGTAAAGTCAAGGTAATCCCTTTACCTGTAAGTTTTGGGAGTCTATATCCGATCTGACCCACGTGGAGAGGGCTGGGCAACCTAAATTCATGTTATAAAGCAGGATCGTATCCAGGCTTTTTTTCAGGGGGGGGGGGTTACAAAAAACTTAAAAATACTCAGCCAAAATTTGCTTATATTCATTTTTGTTAAGTTTTACGAGTTGGACAAACATTTCGTTGGGGGGGGGGGGTTCAAACCCCTAATCCACCCTCTGGACACCGCCTTGTTATAATGACAACGGACAGAAAATGATCTTATATCAACCAAACTGTGTGGGAAGTAAAAGCTAGATTTTAGTTATGCATTTCGAAGGTCTGACCCTGAATTGACCTTCCTGGGGGAGGGAAAGAGAAGGGGTCACTAAATTGTAGAAGGGAATACTGGATCCCAACCAAGCTTGGTTGAAAGTAAGAGTTGGTGTCCAATGCATGCCTTTAGGAGGCTCAAAACCCTTATTTTTTCTTTGAGGGGGGGGGGGGAAGGGTCCCAACAATTTCTTTTATCGTAACTTATTGTCAGATCTCAGCCAAACATGGTGGTAAGTAAGAATCCTAAATACTCCTTTTACGTGTTCACACCTGACCTATGTCGCAGGAGGGGTCCCAAAATTATTGTAACCGGAACGAGTTGTCAGGTTTGCAGTACAATTTGGCGGAAAGCGAGAATGATCTCCACAATTTACCTTTTCAAGGTGTTAACACAGAGATGTTCTTAGTTTTTTTTTTGGTGATGATGACGATGCTGTATAATATCAACCAAACTTCAGGATAGGTGTAAATATCCTAGTTTTTTTCTTCAGGCGTCCAGAACAAATTTATTTTCTTTTGGAGATTATGAGGGTGACTGTTAAACTACTGTCATTGGGGTTTAAAAGGTATCAGTGGTTCTTAAGTGAAAATAATTAGAAGTATCAGTTATTCTCCTCGTGACTTGGGTTTTGAGGATCGTAATCCCTTTATTTGATGGGATTCGTTCGGAAACACCTGTTGAATAGCTACAGTTAGAGTCTCAGTTAGGATTGTGCTCGGATATTAGCAAAATTCGAAAAAGAACAAAACTCGGTCATTCGCTCTAATAAAAGTGTTTGAGGGAAGGGCTACATTATTATGGACATTGTTGGACATAATTATACTAACTGTCCATCGTTGGACAGTTAGTATAATACTAACTGTCAGTTATAATAATAACTGTCCATTGTTGGACCGTTATGGACATTATTATACTACATTATTCTGATGGACATTGTTGGTTGTACTGATGGACATTGTTGCTGTGTAGTTGATGTGACACTTCACGCGGCCTTGCTACCGGAGTTCAAGTTTCTACTTTTTTAAGTTAAAATTTAAAGGTCCATATTATTTTCTGTCTTTTTTTCGTTCCAACTTTATTCATAGTAATCTGCGCTCGTTTTGAGTCTTGGAGCAACATATTGCTCTGTGCCAATTGTGTTGTGGGGCAACGCTGCTGCTTTCTTCGTCTTTTTATTTTCTCCTCTTTAGAATTGATTGATATTTCAGTAATGGTTAAAGATGGAAATTCGAGACGTCTCTGGGGTAAGAAAATCGCAAAGTATAGAAAAACTTTCCTTTGAAAATTCGAAACAGAACAAAACTCGGTCATTCGCTCTAATAAAAGTGTTTGAGGGAAGGGCTACATTATTATGGACGTTGTTGGACATAATTATACTAACTGTCCATCGTTGGACAGTTAGTATAATACTAACTGTCAGTTATAATAATAACTGCCCATTGTTGGACAGTTATGGACATTATTATACTACATTAATCTGATGGACATTGTTGGTTGTACTGATGGACATTGTTGCTGTGTAGTTGATGTGACATTTCACGCGGCCTTGCTACCGGAGTTCAAGTTTCTACTTTTTTAAGTTAAAATTTTATGGTCCATATTATTTTCTGTCTTTTTTTTTGTTCCAACTTTATTCATAGTAATCTGCGCTCGTTTTGAGTCTTGGAGCAACATATTGCTCTGTGCCAATTGTGTTGTGGGGCAACGCTGCTGCTTTCTTCGTCTTTTTATTTTCTCCTCTTTAGAATTGATTGATATTTCAGTAATGGTTAAAGATGGAAATTCGAGACGTCTCTGGGGTAAGAAAATCGCAAAGTATAGAAAAACTTTCCTTTGAAACTTAAAAAAATTATGTTATTTTCTGTAAAAATAAGAAATTCAGTAAACTTTTTAGAAGTCACCTAATGTTCAATTCCTGTTGAACAGGAATTTATATTTTTAGAAATCACCTAATATTCTATTCCTGTAGAGCAGGAAATTTACCTTATCGGGACATGAGAGCAAAGATTCTAATTTTCTTACAGATTTTTTTGAAAGGTCTTTTAAAATATCCCTATTTCTAATTTGTTTAAAATTATTATAACTAATTTGTTTTAACAATTTAGGTCTATTTTTTTCTATTCCTTATACATATTAAAGTTTAGCCTCTAAGGTAAACGTTCAACCACTCTACCTTTAATGTGATTCATTATGGAGGAGGGGTGTGTGTAAAGCCCTATAATCAGGACCACGGTTGGCTCGAAGGGGGGGGGGGGTGACTCACCCCCTGGTTTTTGTGAAGTCGTATTAGTTGTTTATTCTGACGTCATGGAGGTCCAAGGTGCTCAGTTCTGAGGCAGTCTAAGTTGTATTTACTTCTCCTGGAAACACTTCTGCATTTTCAAACTTCTCAGTAAAAAATGGCTGATTTTGACAAACTCAGCTTCAATTGTAAAAATCAAATACCAAGTTCGCTGGTTGTTCAGATCTAGCCCCTACTTTCTGTGAATTAAATCGTCTTTTTGTGTTTAAATCGTCTATTTTGGTCTTATTCAGTTCCCAGATTTTCAATTCAGTCAGAGAGAGTCTACGTTGCATTTTCCTTTTCTTGAAAAGACTTTAGGGTTTTCAGGCTTCTCAGTTGAGAAATGGTTGATTTTAGCCTTGCTTAACTTCAGTCGTAGATACTGAAAACTGAATTTTCATGTAAATAGAATAGAGTCGTTTTTTTTTTTCGTTTAATTATTCTTTTGAATAAATTGGGATTTATTAAAAAAAATTATATATTTATTAAAAAAAATATTTCATCAGTTAAGAAACTTGAGTTTTATTTTTGATTAATAATAATTAATAATTGACTCTCTAAGAGATTTTTTGGCACATTCGAATTGAACTCTTTTGATTCGAATCTCCAATTCACAAGGGAACTGGAAGGTTCAGGAAAGCTCCCTTTCTTGGATGTTTTAATTATAAAGAATAATCCTGGTCTGGAATTTTCTATATATAGAAAGCTGACCAATAATGATTGGTATCTACATTTCTCGTCAAATCACCCTCCTTCTGTGAAAAGAGAGCAATAATCTCTTTAGTCGACAGAGTTATAAAAATCTGTTCGCGTAATCATGTAAATTCTGAATTAAATTATGCTAAAGATATTCTATTTTGCAATGGCTACCCAATAGACCTTAGTAGTGGGGACACTATAGATACTAAAGGTACACCATATTTGGGAGACAATTGGACAACGACCAGAACTGCAAGAGAAGGTATTTGACCTACTTTATAGAGAAGCATTAGAATTCTGTCAATTGTCAGATTACAGATTATTGACAGATTGAGTCAGCGCCAGGTTTTCTTAACCCTTTCATCTAGGAAGTTTTACTTTTGGAGGGATGTCTTGAGAATAATTATTTAAATTTCCGAAGAGAGAAAGAGTTAAAATATTAATCGCATACCAACAATAGGTAAATCTAAGGGAATGGCGACTCCCTTAAGAGATACAAGTTTTTTTGGAGGGATGTCTTGAGAATAATTATCTAAATTTTCGAAGAGAGAAAGGGTCAAAATTTACACCAACTCAGGGTAAACTTGAGAGGGTGTAGACTGCCAGCCAATACCTTTTGACAAGGATTACATAGTATTGTGAATATGAATAAAGTCGAAATTAATCAAGTCGTAAACATTTTAGGGAATTATACGACAGCCCTCGAACATCCATATCCCAACCATCAAGGACCCCAACCACCAAGGATCCCAACCATTAAAGACCCTAACGATAGTCTGAGATATTTTCTTCGTTTTAAAGAGAATACAATCAAGGGTAAAAGTGCTAGAACCACTGGTGGGATGGAACGTTTTATTTTTGCGCACTATTGACCCAGTTACCTCGGATACTTTTATGTTTCTTTATGCATCTTGTGTTGAGATATCGAGAGTTGGCTATAGCAATGTCCCTCTCCTGCGTGTCAACGAATGAAAAACCACTCACGATCACATTCTATACTACAATATGAGGCATCTTCAGTGTGTACCTGTAAACACTTCGTATTTGGAACTCTGTCAGTTAACATTAAGAACTGAATTATCTGAACCCTTAGCAATAACAAGAGGTTTGGCTGTGATTACAAGTTATTTTCGACACATTCAAAAATGAGTTGGGTACATTTGTTTTTCCTGATATTGATTGATATCTTACTTCTCTTGGCCGCGACAATTGGGTCATGGAATGGACTATTACAAGGGTTGTTCATCAATAGTCGTTCTTTCGTCACTTTCTGTAACAGCCAAATAAAAATCAGTAGGTTTATAATCATAGTAGCCATTGTCTTCATAGCAATAATGTAGAAACTAAATTTTCGTTTTAGTCCAGATTTTCAGACGTACACCAGGTTCTTCCTCCCAAAACAATATAAAACGACGGCAATACCAGTCTTTTAAAATAAACGGAAATCATGTTTAAGGTTTTTTCCAATCACACCAGGATAAATATTTTCCCATTGATTACATTTATCATAGTGACAGTTGAAGCACAGGAAACCTCTAGTGTGTGAGTCACAAACCTCCTCAAGACAGGGATTACATTCCTTAATTTGTACAGCATATCCTCAATGCAATTTACATGATGCCTAATGTATATAAATATAGTGGACATGTGTAGAGTATTTCTTTCACTGTTGATTTTGACACTATGAAATTGAAACTGACTTGCGATCAAATGGAATCTTCTTTGTACTTCTAGAGAGAGAGGAGTAGTAATTGAGTGACATCGCCCTTCAAGATCAATTGAACCGGTTTGGACAGAATTTTTTTTAAATGTCGACTTATTTTTTGTTCTCGTGTAGAAACAGAGACTGAAAAATCATTTAGATAGAGTCTTAAAACAACATAGAAACTTGAATGTTTAGATAGTGTTCAAAAGCAAATCTACAATGTCGTTTTGTTTTGTTTCGGTTAGTATATAAATAAATTGAGTAAATGCATTTGGCCCACGACGCGTAAGCATTATGCAATAATCCAAAGCTGGAGACTCATCTTTCATTTTATCGTCAACCATTCGTTGAGACAATATTTTCTTCTGCACCGATAAATTTTGAAACTAATCACTTAGATTCAAACATTTTTCCGATTTCGCAGGACATCCATTCGTCTTTGTTCTTGATGCTCCTACTGTTGATTATACGTTAACTAACAAACTCCAAGAAAGAAGATTCTTTCTACTTCGAGCACTCTCTCATTGCTTATTGGTTCCCTAGAGAGTAGGAGTAAACCATCAACTAAAACATCTAACCAGAAATCAAAAATCATTATAAGACATTTTTTATTTCCAGAAATGTAATAACAGAATAATATATACACATTTCACTCTTTTTTCACCGGATGCCCCAATTCGTTGTCTTCAATATGCTTCATGATTGCATTTAGTCCATGTTGTAGCCTGGATATATGCATTATATTCACTTTTGTCACGAAACATAATTGTACCTTCAACTTAAGTTTACTCAATGATATAATATATCTACCAAACATTTCACCCCACTCAAAAGCTAGTCGAAAATCCTTTGATATTTCCACTGCTACATTGGAGGCTCTTGTCTTCACATCATCACTGTCAACTCCTTCAAGTTGTAATAGTATATAACCACTCATTTTTACTAATAGTGCGTTTTTCAAATAAAACTTGAATCAATGTAAACTAATCAAATTTCTATGTAGAACTGTGATACTAATAAACTATCCATCAAACTCTTATACTCACATTCAAAGCCAAAATGATTACGCAATGCTCTCCAGATGGTCAATACTGGCGTAGCATCCATTGTGTTATTTCAGCCAAATCATTACGCAATGCGTGTTTCCGGAAACAATTATCTCAAAGCATAGTAACAAGACCAGACAGCGGCTCTAGTATACCAGGCACTGTTTGGATGCATTAAATAGATATGAGGGGTTGCTAACTCCATTTGGCTCTTGTATACCAGGCGCAGTTGTAGGTTGGCTGCAGGTACCCGGGTACTGTTTGGACGTATTAAGGCGATACTACTAATATAAACTATTAGTGCAACGGAATTCTTTCGTTTGTCTGTGTCCAGTTTGCGCACAGTGCCAACACATTTCGGGAACTTTGCAATATTTTTCCCCGTGACCATCGTCTTTGTGGCAATGCCAATTATAGAATCTGCTGGGTAGATACCGATATTTTTAGACATGGAGAATCTCGTATCCAAGTTTAGGAGGCTTTTTCAAAAAAAATTCTAAATCATTCTCAGAAGCGAATGATAATTTGAAGGCTATTGAAAGCCCGCAACGTTCAGCCTTGATGCAGTTAAAAATCAAGGCTTGTAATTCATCATGAAACTCGAATGTTACCTGTGTTATGATGCCCATAAACTGTCTAGTGTTTATTTTTTCAGCTATTAAATAAATAAAAAATTTTTGAACTGAAAGTAAGGAACGACATTAAAACTTAAAACGAACAGAAATTATTCCGTATATGAAAGGGGCTGTCCCCTCCTCAGTGACCCGCGTTTGACGCTAAAGTTTTTTATTGTTTTAAAAAGTAGAGTTGTGAGAAAAAGTCAAACTTTAGCACAGAGCGGTGCGCTGACTTTCAGTTAAAATAACTTCTTTTTTATTTAATTGCTGAAAATTTTGAATTAATGCAGGTTTTGATTTTGGCTCACCGAAACATGAATAATTAAAACAAAAATGCATATTAATTTTACTTTTTTGGCTAAATGGCTTTCTCAAAATTTTGAACGGACTATTTTGAGAAAAGGCGCGGGGGAGGGGGCCATCCCCCACCAGAAATATATTCCCCTGAAAACGTCGAAAGCTTAAGACAGTACTGGCAACGCTAAAAGATCAATAACTAGAAACTAAATTTACCAATAAGATAGAGGAAGTTGTATAAGTTGAATTTGAGGATCTATTCGAAAAATTTGGTACTGGTGCATTAGATGGTCACTTCTAGAAAGTCAAGTTTGGTTCATGCTAATGAAATAAAATAAAATAGAATGAATATATAATAGTTTAGAAACAAATTTGGGCCGTATAAATAGTATGTTACCTTATACTTCTATGGAAGCTATACGAAAACATTTCTATGGAAGCTATACGAATTTCAACGTTGTTCTATAGAAGCTCTACACCTTTTCAAAGAGAGTCAGTATCCTCTCACATGGCCTAATACTTCTATGGAAGTTATACGAATTTCAACGTTATTCTATAGAAGCTCTACACCTTTTCAAAGAGAGTGAGTATCCTCTCACATATAAATGAATATAGTGAATGGGGGGAGTTTAACCCCCCGGAAAATGCCCCCCTCCCGCGGAAAATACCCCTCCTTGGAAAATACCATCGCGGAACATACCCTCCTTTCCTGTGGAAAATAAGGTTTCTAAATTTGGAACTTTTATTTGAGTTTTTTTTTAGTTTCGTTGAAAAGTTCTAAGGAACGGGAAAAAAAGGAACTTACACACCAAAAGTGTCATAAAAACTTAGAAAAAAAAACACAAATCCTTTTGTGTTGAAAAGACTTCTATATGGACTTCTGCAATTTTTTGCAGTAGCGGGTGCCAAATTAAAAAAAATTGAAAAAGAACAAAAAATTAGGCAAACAATCATCAAAATTAAGCTAAAACATATGGCACCGAAAAGTTTAAGAAGGTTTCGCTATCCTTTGAAAGGATAGTTGGCTTTGGGAACCAACACATTCTAAATTGTTTAAATTTTTACGGACAAAAGCGTTGCCAAATTCTACAAGTTTCGTCTTTCTTATCTTCCAAGTGTAAAACTACCACAAATCACCATTAACAAATAAATGAAACCCCAAACTAACAGAAATTACAATAGATAGCCTAGTCAAACTCAAATTGAGTTTTAATGTTATTCCTTACTTTCAGTTGAAAAAACATGTTTTTTTATTTAATTTCTGATCGTTTTTTAAATAATGCTGGAAAATTCGGCGCCCCCTTCATAGAAACGTCCCTTCCCCAAAGGAACATCCTCCATAGAAAGATCCTCCCACGTAACTCCCTCCTCCGACCGCCCCCCCACCCCACCAGAGAAAATCCCTCCTGAAAACGTCTGTATACTTCCCAATAATCAATACTATATGTAAACAGTGGGCAAAGTTCATAACTTGCAGCCCTTCCCCCTGGGCCTGTAGGGGACAAAGTCATCCTAAAAGACATATTTATTAAATTTTCGACTATGCTGAACAAAATGGCTATCTCAAAATTTTGATTGGGTGACTTCGGGAAAAAAATTAGCGTGGGAGGGGCCAAGTTGCCCTCCAATTTTTTGGGTCACTTAGAAAGGGCACTAGAACTTTTAGTTTCCGTTATTTTCCGATTGATTTCCGTCTCACGATATTTTAGGACTACTGGATCGATACCATAACCCCTGGGAAAAAAAAAATAAATAAACACGCATCCGTGATCTTTCTTCTGGCAAAAAAATACAAAATCCCACATTTTTGCAGATAGGAGCTTGAAACATCTGCAATAGGGTTTTCTGTTGCGCTTAATCTTGTAGTTTTATTTTCATTCAAATTCTAGCCTTTTTAGGAGTTGTTTCCCCTTTTTTCGAAAATATGGCAAATTTTTTAGGCTCGTAACTTTTGATGGATAAGACTAAACTTGATGAAACATATATTTGAAATCAGCATAAAGATCTGATTCTTTTGATGTATGTATTTGTATCAAAATTCCGTTTTTTAGAGTTTTGGTTACTATTGAGCCATATATTAAATACGTAACCTAACCTAACTTAACCTAGGTACCTTCTTTCCCCCTAAACCCCCAAAAAACAATAGTTTTAATTGTAAACGCAATGACAAACCACGGTTTGCGATCCAATTCTCTATTGACAGATAACCGTTTGACTAGTTTCCATTAGCATCCTCCTACACAATGTATCGCGTGGGTACCAGCTAATTTACAAGTGCCCCAAGATCTGGTAAATTTCTACATTCACCGGTAAATATCTGAAATTCCTTTTTCTCTGCTTGGATTCAATCGCTTCAACAGTCAGCCTTATCAGTCTTATGCAAGGTTTGGTGGTAAAAGTTAGAGTTAAATTAGGTTAAATTAGCCTGTAAATCTCAGAAATGGTTTAAAAACTTAGCCTAATTTAACCTAACCTATCACCAGTAGTAAGAGCATATAAGATTTCACGAACACATGCACTTTCACAAGCCTGAGGCATGGATATGTGTGTGTATTTTCAAGTAATTGGGTTACCATGGCCATTTACCTATTACTATGAACTCTACTTGCCCTACCAAAGAGCATATAAGATTTCACGAACACATGCACTTTCACAAGCCGTAGGCATGGATATGTGTGTGTATTTTCAAGTAATTGGGTTACCAGGGCCATTTACCTATTACTATGAACTCTACATGGGTTGGCAGACAGGTTTTCTATTATGACGTTCATTTTTTGTGTGTCAGTCGATTAGAGAAAGCTTGGTTGTTAACCCAATATGATAACTTGATTGGTTGGTTTTTTAAAAACTTTCTAATGTATAGTGCACTTAATTAAAAAACCCGAATGACGGTTGACAACCTGCAGCACAATTTCCACTATGTTTTGAGACATTTTTTATACTACACCATATATTATTTACTTTTGAAAAAATTGGATTTAAAAATTTTCAATGTTATTAAAAATTTAATTCTTTTATTACCCAAAAAAAAAAAAAATTAAAGAAAAACGTATTGCTATTAAAATAAATTTCATGGTGGACTTAGCCCCCCTCCCCTCCAAAAAAAACTAAAATAAATAATAATACGACTATATTAGATATAAAAGGCAAATCACGTTTGTTTATATTATGTAAATAAAATCTCTCCTCCATAGGTATGTTTACAAGTTTTAATTGTTTTGAAAAACAGTTCTTTATCATTCGGAAACAAGCTTTTTCCTAACATGCTGTATTTTTCTGGCTTGAATGAAAAGCTTGCGTGTTACAAAGAGTGTGAGAGTTTTGGGGGTTAAATTTCACATGCTCTTGCTATTAACGGGATTTGTCTAATTCCGATGTCACGGCAGATGACTTTGGGAAAAAATTAGTGTGGGAGGGGGGCCTAGCTGCCCTCCATTTTTTTTTTTTTTTTGGGTTACTTAAAAAGGACATTAGAACTTTTAATTTCCGTTCGAATGAGCCTCCAGATAGGAGCTTTTAACTTCTATAGTAGGGTTCTCTGATGGTGTGATTTTCATTAAAGTTATATGAGTTTTAGAGGGTGTTCCCCCTTTTTCGAAAACAAGGCAAATTTTTCTCAGGCACGTAATTTTTGACCGGTAGAGCTAAAGTTAATGAAACTGAGAGATTTGAAATCATAAGGATTCTCTCTTTACTCTAAAGCTTTTTATTGTTTAAAAAAAAAATAAAGTTTTGAGACAAGCTCAAACTTTAGCGAAAAGAGCGATGTGTTGAGGAGGGGGCAGTCCCTTTCATATAGGGAATAATTTCTGTTCGTTTTAAGTTTTAATGTCACTCCTTACTTTCTGTTTAAAAAACTTGTTTTTTTTATTTAATTTCTGATCGTTTTTTAGTTAATGCAGCTTTTATTTGCATAAAAATTTTACTTTTCTTTTGCTAAATGGATCTTTTTACAAATTAACTTACGTAACTAACTTATATATTCGTGTATTTTTCTTCTCGCAAAAAATACAGAGTCGCAGATTTTTGCAGGTTTGGGCTTGAAACCAGTGTAATATAGTTTTCTGATATGCTGAATCTGATGGTTTGATTTTCATTAAAATTCATTCACTTGTAGGGGACGTTTCCCTCCTCTTAAAAAAAAAATAAATAAATAATCGGGTAAATTTTTCTCAGGCTCGTAGCCTTTGATGAGTAATACTAAAATAAAATTTATATATATTTAGAGTCAGCATTATAAACACATTCTTTTGAGACATTTATTGATATAAAAATTCTATTTTTTCAATTTTTGATTACTTTTGTGCCGTGTCGCTTGTTTTTTTATTGTTTTTTTTTCTATTACGGGCTAGTTATTACGTATATGAGGGGGAGGGTTTCACCGTTATAAATAGATTCAAAATATACGAATGAAGTCTAAAAAAAAATTTGTATAACAACCCTCTGACAAAACCAGGCTGTTTTTAATTAGAAGGTAATTATCGTTTGAAAGCTCTAAAAAAAAATAATGTAGCGTAAATAGCGAGGTATTGACTTGGGAGAGAACTCATTCGCATAAACTATAGTGTATTTTCATTTTCATTTTTAGTTATGAATTAATAATAGAAGCACACTAAAGATCAAAACACTAGAAGAAAATGTCTTTAGCACTGGACATCTTTAGACTTAACCAGACAAAATGGACATAGGGGAGTTGTTTTTTTCCTACTCAATTTTGCTTTTTTTTCCAAGGAATAGGATAAGTACAATAGTCCCCCGTTTTAAAAGCAACCGAGATGGAGCGAAGCTGCAATCTTTTCAGAACAAATTATTATTTTAGGGAATTATTTCGGTGAAACAGTTAGAGACATTTTAAAAGATGATTTTAGAAGAGGACTTGAGGGTGAACCTCTGTGGTCGTTATAATACACAAGTTCCATTTGAACAGTGTTGTGAGGTCCCTTACCACAACCCCAAAGGGCTCCGATCCCCCACCCAACCCCGAAGGAAGCCCACGGTCCTCAAAGGTTCTCTGGACCCCCAAAGGAACCCCGGCGCCCCAATGCCTCCAGAGTCCCCCAATATAATACTTTTTAATGCTTTATTATATCTTTTCAGAACAAATTATTATTTTAGGGAATCATTTCGGTGAAACAGTTAGAGACATTTTAAGAGATGATTTAAAAGATAATTTTAGAAGATGACTTGATGGTGAAACTCAATGGTCGCTATAATACACAAGTTCCATTTGAACAGTTTTGTGAGGTCCCCTACCACAACCCCAAAGGGCTCCGATCCCCCCACCCCAACCCCGAAGGAAACCCCCCGTCCTCAAAGGTTCTCTGGGCGCCCCAAGGGCCCCCGGCGCCCCAATGGCTCCTGAGTCCCCCATTATAATACCTTTTAAGGCTTTATTATATCTTTTCAGAACAAATTATTATTTTAGGGAATTATTTCGGTGAAACAGTTAGAGACATTTTAAAAGAGGACTTGAGGGTGAAACTCTGTGGTCGTTATAATACACAAGTTCCATTTGAACAGTGTTGTGAGGTCCCTTACCACAACCCCAAAGGGGCTCCGATCCCCCAGCCCAACCCCGAAGGAAGTCCCCGGTCCTCAAAGGTTCTTTGGGCTCCCAAAGGACTCCCGGCGCCCAAATGGCTCCTGAGTCCCCCATTATAATACTTTTTTAAGGCTTTATTATATCTTTTCAGAACAAATTATTGTTTTAGGGAATTATTTCGATGAAAGAGTTAGAGACATTTTAAAAGATTTCATTTTGGATGTTTGTGTCTCTTTGGGACCGTTTTTGTCTATCAGGGCTTTGTGTGTCTCTGTGCGGCGTGTGAAAAGTTTTGTCTGTTCTTTTCTGTTTTGGCGTGTTTTTCTGGATTGGGTGTGTGTGTGGTCTCGTGTCGAGTTGTTCGTTTTTTTTCCCGTCTGTCTGTGTGTGTCTATCTATGCGGTGTGTGTGTCTATTTGGGCGGTGTTTGTCTCTTTAGGCTGTGTGTCTCTTTGGGGCAGTTTGAATCTTTTTGCTCTGTGTATATCTCTTTCGTCTTTTTGTGTCGTTTTGGGCTGTGTATGTCTCTGTTGGATGTCTGAGTCTCTTCGGGCCGTTTGCATCTCTTTGAGCTGTATTTGTATCTTAGACTGTAATTTATCTTAGAAATGATATTTTTCATCAATGATAACACTTTTTCTGTTCGAACTAGCAAGTTTTCTAGCAAAGATACCAAATATTTTCCTAGAAGTAAAATTTTTTGATTGTGATAACAACTTATCTGTCAGAGGTAGCAAGTTTTACATAGCACTAACAATCATTCTCATCAAAGTAACGATATTTTACTTTAGTACTCCTAAATTTTTACTGAACACACACATACATGTTTATCAGAAATAATATTTTTCTTTAATAATAACACTTTCTCTGTTCGAAATAGCAAGTTTTCTAGAAAAGATACCCAATTTTTTTCTTAGAATTAACATTTTTTGATTGTGATAAAAACATAACTGTCTGAACTAGCAAGTTTTTATTAAAACTAACAAACCTTTTGATCAAAGTAACAACATTTTAAACCAACGATAAAGTACCTTTACTGACAACACAAAAGTTTCTCTGAGAAATAATATTTTCCGTCACTAATAACACTTTTTCTGTTCGAACTATCTTATTTTACAGAAACTATATAAAATTTTTTCAGATAATTAACAATTTTTTACTTTGAATTCAACTTTTCTGCCAGAAGTAGCTAGTTTTTCTTAACACTACCAAAAATTCTACTCAAAGTAGAGATGTCTTGATTTAATCCTAACATACGGGTACTAAACACACACAAATTTTTCTTATAAATAATATTTTTCGTCAAAGTTAAAACTTTTTCTTTTTGAACTACAAAGTTTTCTAGCCAAGATATAAATTTGTTTCTTAGAAGTAACATTTTTTTTATTGTGATAACAACTTTTTTGTCAAAAGTAGCAAGTTTTGCTTAACACTAACAAACATTCTCATCAAAGTAACGATATTTTACTTTAATACTAACATACTTTTACTAAAAACACACAAATTTCTCTTAGAAATAATATTTTTCGTCAGTAATAACACTTTCTGTACGAACTAGTAGGTTTTCTACCAAAGATAGCAAATTTTTTTTTAGAAGTAAAATTTTTTTGACTGTGATAACAACTTTTCTGTCAGAAGTAGCAATTTTTCTTAACACTAACAATCCTTCTCATCAAAGTAATGATATTTTACCCTAATACTAACATACTTTTACTGAACAAACAAAAATTTCTCTTAGAAATAATATTTTTCGTCAGTGATAACACTTTTTATATTCGAACTAGCAAGTTTTCTAGCAAAGATATCAAATTTTTTCTTAGAAGTAACATTTTTTATTGTAGTACCAAATTTTTCTTTCAGAAGTAGCAAATATTTCTTAACACTAACAAACATCCTCATCAAAGTAATGATATTTTACCTTAATACTAACATACTTTTAGTGAACACACACATATTTCTCTAAGAAATAATGTTTTTCGTTAGTGATAACACTTGTTCTGTTCGAACTAGCAAATTTTCTACCAAAGATACCAAATTTTTTCGTAGAAGTAACATTTTTTTATTGTGACAACTACTTTTCTGTCAGAAATAGCAAGTTTTGCTTAACACTAACAAACCTTCTCATCAAAGTAACGACATTTTACCTTATTACTAACATACTTTTACTGAACACGCACACAAAGTTCTCTTAGAAATAATATTTTTCATCTCTATGTCTGAATCTAGTTGCTTACAATTCTGGGTCGGTGTGTGGGTAGGTTTGGTTAGATAAGTTATGTTGGGTTAGCTATGTTAGGTTAGGATAGCCAGTAAATACTTCTCAATGTTTCAGTTAGGTTAGGTTAGGTTAACTTATCATGAGTGCTCATGATAAGCTAACCTATTCTAACTAAAGCATGATACCAAGTCGACATGGGGGGATTTTCCGGCGAGTATGGTTAGGTTAGGTTAGATCACGTTCGGTTAGGTTCAGTTAGGTTAGATTCGGTTAGCCTCCGTACGCGCGCGTACGTAGGCTAACCTAACCTAACCTAACTTAACCTAACCTAACTTGATCTAACCTAACCAAACACGTCGGAGAATCCACCCCTGTCGACTGGGTACCATGCTTTAGTTAGGATAGGTTAACTTATCATGAGATCTCATGATAAGTTAACCTAACCTAACTTAAACATGGAGAAATGTTTACTAGCTAACCTAACTAAGCTAACCTAACCTAACTTAGCTAACCTAACCTCATCTAGCAATTACCATTCCAGGACATTTAAGCGACTAGATGCAAACACAGAAGTGTCAAAAATTATTTATAAGAGAAATTTGTCAGTGCGTTCTGTAAAAGTAAGTTAAAATTAAGGTAAAGTATAATTACTCTGAAGCGAATGTTTGTCAGTGTTAAACAGAACTTGCTTCTTCTGACATGAAAGTTGTTATCACAATCGAAAAATTGAACGTTTACGAAAAAAATTTGGTATGTTTGATAGAAAATTTGTTAGCTAAAACAGAACAAGTTTTTTCATTGATGAAAAGCAATATTTCTATGAAACATGGGTGAACTTTCAATAAAATACTGAACACACACAAATTCAGTATAAGTTCCTAAAATAATAATTTGTTCTGAAAAGATATAATAAAGGCTTAAAAGGTATTATAATGGGGGACTCAGGAGCCATTGGGGCGCCGGGGGCCCTTCAGGAGCCCAGAGAACCTTTGAGGACGGGGGGTTTCGTTGGGGGTGGGGGGGGGGGGATCGGAGCCCTGTGGGGTTGTGGTAAGGGACCTCACAACACTGTTAAAATTGAACTTGTGTATTATAGCGACCATTGAGTTTCACCCTCAAGTCCTCTTGTAAAATCATCTTTTAAATGATTTCTTAAAATGTCTCTAGCTGTTTCACCGAAATAGTTCCCTAAAATAATAATTTGTTCTGAAAAGATATAATAAAGCCTTAAAAAGTATTATAATGGGGGACTCAGGAGGCATTGGGGCGCCGGGGGTCCTTTGGGGGTCCAGAGAACCTTTGAGGACCGTGGGCTTCCTTCGGGTTTGGGTGGGGGATCAGAGTCCTTTGGGGTTGTGGTAACGGACCTCACAACACTGTTAAAATGGAACTTGTGTATTATAACGACCACAGAGTTTCACCCTCAAGTCCTCTTCTAAAATCATCTTTTAAAATGTCTCTAACTGTTTCACCGAAATAATTCCCTAAAATAATAATTTGTTCTGAAAAGATTGCAGCTTCGCTCCATCTCGGTTTCTTTTCAAAAGGGGGGTTATTGCACGTATCCTCTTCATCTAAAAAAAAGGCAAAATTTAGCATGAAAAAAAAAACTCCCCTTTTTCTATTTTGTTGGATAAATGCTTAAGAGGTCAAATTTTGCCCTCCTCTTCCTCTTGTTTATTGTTAAAGAGGGTACTATTATTGTTTATTCATACCTCTGAATAAAAACGAACATAAACTATATTGGATATGAAGGGGTTCTCCCCCAAGTCATTACCTATTTTTTTACACTACAATTTTTTTAGTGATTTCAAAAAAGCAGTATCTTCAACTTAAAACGCCTTTTGTGATTCACGGTGTTGTGAATAAAAATTTTTTTTTAAACGTTAAACGTAAAGAGTGTTTTTTTTACTACGGGTGTTGCCCCCCTCCTAATATACTTAATAGAAAAAAAAAATAAAAAAACACGCGACATGGCACAATAGTAATCCAAACTTTTAAAAACGGAATTTTGATGTTAATAAATGTATCAAAATAATGTGTTTATAATGCTGATTCTATATATATATAAATTTTATTACGATTAGTATTACACATCAAAGGGTACGAGCCTGAGAAAAATTTACCCGAATTTTTTGTTGTTTTTTTTTTAAGAGGGGGGAAACATCCCCTAAAAGTGAATAAATTTTAATGAAAATCACACCTTCAGATTCAGCGTATCAGAAAACTCTATTACATAGGTTTCAAGCTCATATCTGCAAAAATCTGCGACTCTGTATTTTTTGCCAGAAGAAAAATACATGAATATATAAGTTAGTTACGTAAGTTAATTTGTAAAGACATTCATTTAGCAAAAGAAAAGTAAAATTTTTATGCAAATAGAAGCTACATTAACTAAAAAAAGATCATAAATTTAAAAAAAAGAACAAGTTTTTTGAACTAATAGTAAGGAGCGAGATTAAAACTTAAGACGAACAGAAATTATTCCCTATATGGAAGGGAGTGCCCCCTCCTCAACGCCTTGCTCTTTACGCTAAAGTTTGACCTTGTCTCATAACTTTATTTTTTTAAAACAATAAAAAACTTTAGCCTAAAGAGCGAATCTTTATGATTTCAAATATATCAGTTTCATCAAGTTTAGCTATACCGGTCAAAAGTTACGCGCCTGAGAAAAATTTGCCTTGTTTTTGAAAAAGGGGGAAACACCCTCTAAAAAACATATAACTTTAATTAAAATCAAACCATCATATAACCCTACGAAATAATTTAAAAGCTCTTTTCTGTAGGTAAAGTATAACGTAATTTAAATTTTATAATGTCATTTTTTATTGGCCAAAAAAAAAAATGGAGGGAAACAAGACCCCCTACCGCACTATCTTTTTACTCAAGTCATACGCCCTGACATCAGGATTATACGAATTCCGTGTAGAGCACTAGCCGTTGAAATTTAACCCCCCAAAACTCTCACACTTTTTGTAACACCCAAACTTTTCATTCAAAGCAGAAAAATACCTAAGGTTAGGAAAAAGCTTGTTTCCAAATGATACAAAACTGTTTTTCAAAACATTTAAAACTTGTAAACATACCTATGGAGGAAAGATTTTATTTACATAATAGAAAAAAGCGTGCTTTGACGTTTCTATCGAATATATTCGTCATATTCTTAATATTTTGTTTTGTTGGAGGGGCGGGGGGCTAAGTCCCTCTTAAATTTTAATTTACTAGTAAAACGTTTTTCTTTAATTTTTTTTTTTTGGGAAATATAATAATGAAAAGTGTACCCACATTGAAAATTGACGAATCCAATGTTTTCAAAAGTTAACAATACATAGTGTAGAATAAGCAATGTCTTAAAGCATTGTGGAAATTGGGGATCGGGTTGTCCACATTCATTTTTGTTTTTTAATTGGTTGCACTATACATCGGCAAGTTTTTTAAAAAACCAACCAATCAAATAATCATATTGAACTAAAAACCAACTACCTCCAACCTATTGACACACAAAAAAATGAGTGTCTTAATAGAAAACCTGTCTGCCAACCCATGTAGAGTTCATAGTAATAAGTAAATGCCCCTGGTAACCCAATTACTTGAAAATACACACACATATCAACGTCTCAGGCATGTCAAAGTGCATGTGTTCGTGAAATCTTATATGCTCTTTGGTAGGGCAAGTAGAGTTTATAGCAATAGGTAAATGCCGCTGGTAACCCAATTACTTGAAAATAAACACACATATCCATGCCTCAGGCTTGTGAAAGTGCATGTGTTCGTGAAATCTTATATGCTCTTACTACTATCACCCTCGACGCTGACTAAATCCAAGGAGAGGAAAATAGTAATTTCAGACATTCACCGGTGAATGTCAACATTCTCCAATTTTGGTCTCCAATTCACCGGTGAATGTTCGAAATTCCTTTTTCTCTGCTTTGATTCAATTAGCTTTGCGAGTCAGCTTTTTCAGTCTTGTGCAACCTATGATGGTAAAAGTTAAAGTTAGGTTAGGTTAGATTAAGTCAATTTCCTTATCGTATTTCTTTCTAATTTTCTGAGTTTCCTGCAAATTTTTCCCCAGCGCTTTTTTTTTGCTCGCAGAATCATAGAAAAATTTTTTTTCTCTGTTAGGTTTCGACACCCAAGAGTCATAGAAAAAAATGTATTATTCTGAGAGCAAAAAAGTGCTGGGGAAAAAATTGCTGAAAATTCAGAAAATTCGAAAGAAATACGATAAGGAAATTGACTTGGAGTCAAGATACAGTGGAAAGAAAGCTCACGACTTAGGAAGTCAAAAATTATGGCTTTGGGAGTCAAGACACAGTGGAAAGAAAACTTATGAATTAGAAAGTCAAAAAATATGTGATTCTGGTAGTCAAAACACAATGGAAAGAAAGCTTGTGACTTAAAACTAAAAACAAAAAAAAAGAAAAAATAACTCTGAGATATAGGACACATTGCTGGGAACAGAAAAAGTACTGAGAGAAAAAAAGTCACTTATTACGAAAAAAAGTACACTAAGAGCAGATTCGCAAATGAGTACAGGCCTGTTACAGGCCTTAGAGATTTTGAATAGGCTAGGAAGCCTGTTGGGAGAAGCAGAAGCGTGAAAGTTTCATTGTTTCTTTCTATATTTTGAAGAAACTGGTTGTTTGACAGACTTGGTACTGAGATTGTTTGTACTTCAAGGGAAATTTTATATACAATGGTTTATATACATTTTATATATTATATACAATGTATTTTATATATTTTATATATAAAATTGTATTTTATATACAATGGTCCCGCGGTAATCCAGCTCCTGTCTAATATTTTTTTATGAAAATATTTTTTTTTATGAAATGTCTGACGAAAAGGTTATCAAAGATATTTCTAGTTCTTCAATGGTAAATCAGCAGGATGACAACGAAGTAACTACAACTCCCCTTAAGTGAACAATTACCTCGTGTTTCAACAATGTTAAACGAAAAAACATTGATGAATATTTTCATGTTTCATAAAATGATTAATTTATATTATGATTCCAATTCATAGTTCTTTACTATATTGGTACAGATGTGCATTTGCTTGTACAAAATTTTTTCCTAATTTAAACTATTATTTTT
Organism: Artemia sp. Qi Xiang Cuo; assembly: GCF_049724085.1. Taxonomy (NCBI): domain Eukaryota; kingdom Metazoa; phylum Arthropoda; class Branchiopoda; order Anostraca; family Artemiidae; genus Artemia; species Artemia sp. Qi Xiang Cuo. The sequence goes on from NW_028297437.1 coordinate 161,044, forward strand.
TGTTAGTTCTATAGCATTAACAAAATTGATTCTATAATAAAATGTAAGCTCTCTTATTGTGTTGTTTAATTTACTAAATTCAACTTGCCTAATGAAGTATGATTTGTACTTCAGAGTATTTACAATTTGTTGGATAACAAGGTACTTTTTTGTAAAGTAAACCTGATTATGGAGGGTCTTAGGCAGTACTCTGTAATCCAACAAATTCGGTAGTTCGACACTGCCGTGCAAAATGTTTGTTGGATTACTGGGGGCCACTGACTATCAGGGGCGTTCCGAGGGGGGAGGCCCAACCCCCACACAACCTATTTGACATTCAGTAAGATTTTCGCCGAAGGTGAAAATTTCGGCAGAAATTTTTCAAAATCGGCCGAAATCTAGCAAAATTCTTAATTTTTACAAAAAATTCGGCATAAATCAGGTAGCGATTCAGTAAAATTTACGAAGATCTTCCCCCAAATAAAACGAGCCTCGGCCCACCCCTGCTGATTTTACTAAGTAAAATAACGAAAAAATTTTACTTCAAGTATGGTGGCGTATCAGCACTTTTAAAATATGAAAAGTTGATTCGCACCACTTTTGTAGTTAACCATTTTATTTGGGGTTTAATTATATTGAGCTAAAACACAACTGAAAGGTTCCCATTTTTGATAATTAAAATGGCTTTTATTTCTGATAATAGTTTAGGCAACATTGAAAAGTAGGTTTAGAAATGTTGGCTCTCAAAATTAAATCCGAGAAATTAAATTACTTACTTTCAGTTACACTTGCGTGAGATAAGTAAACAATTGCAACACCAATTTGTTATGACAATGCTGATTTTTATGTTATTTTGAAAAGCTTGACCTCATTTTTAGATTTTGTGAGTCTGAAATAAATTAAAATAGTCATATATAGCCTAAATTCATTGGTTTAGATTCTTATCAAAACCTAAATGAAAATTATTCATTGATTGAGTGACTTTTTGATGGTTTATGTAAACTTTATTTTTCTTGGTATTTCGTATCTATATTTCTTAGTATTTCGTATTAGGTCCGATTTTAAATCATTGGTCTGTTATAATTGTTTTATTGTAAATCATCACTCTGTTTTTAGTCGTTTTATCTACCCTTTTGTAATTTCTTTGGCCATTACCAGCATTTATTTTCCTCTTGGAACAGGGCAGTTTGTTGCATCCAGACTTACAACAAGGCAACAGGTATCTTTTTTTTTCTTTTTTTTTTTTTTTTTTTAGTTCAAGTGTGTCTAACATAAGGGGTCTGAATGACGTCACTCCTAAAGAACATCGCACATTATGCAGGTTTTCAAATAATGTGAGAAAATATTTTTCTTATAAACATTTACCTATTCATTTTTCATATCTCCTTTATTTCTCGCCTTCTAATATGTTGTTTATGAGATCACACTGCTTAAACAGTGTAACCAAAATTGTAAAACGGATAAAACTTTTAATGAAAAACAATGAACAAAATTAGCAGAATAGCCTAGATATTTCGGTCTCATCTCTCGAAACCTTTTCCAATGCAAAAAAAAAAGAATAAATAGCTAAAAATGAAAATTTGCTAGTAAAAGATGAAAATTTTGAATATCCAGACAGAGGAAAAATATAAAGAAGTTAACCTCTGAAAAATTTGCACAGCTGTTTGTCAAAAGTTCTGAACTAATCTCTATGATGCTAGCAGATAGTTCAAAATTGCAATCAAGCTGAAGCAAAAATAACGCACTTTTTCTATAGAATGAATAATGCCTCCCGATATAGGACTTTAACACAATGATTTTTAAGTAGAAAGGCAGTATTGTCTAAGAAATTTTTCTCTACTCCGATAAGATATTATTTGAAAATACGCATATCTTTGAAAATACACAAAGATAAAAACACGCATATCTACTGATAATCTGCAATATAACAAAGGAGATGATTCCCTAAGACCTTTGGACCAGCCCTAAATTTGTAAACTCCATATCTTTCCAATGAATTGATGATTTTATATTTTGTTCAGGGATCGATTGACTGAGAAGATAAAATATTAAATCGGAGAATATTCAATAAAAAAATCCTTGGTGATTTTTATTTTAACGTACAAATTATTTTGTTACAAAGTGTCTATGATTTTTTGTAGGATCGCTCATGCCATTTTAATAAGCAATTATTTAAAAACTTATTTTTAAGGACTATTAAGTGTCCGAGGACAGACAGATGGCCACCATGGTTCTTATGAAGGAATGCTCGTAGAAACTTCAGAGAGGGCTCATTTGATTGGAAATTGAAAGTTCTAGTTCAATGACTTTAAACAGACAGATTTTCTTGCATTTTTTAAAATCCTCATTATTATTGTTGCTAAATATTGTTTAATATTATTAAATACTATTGTTGCTGCACAAATTCATGAGTCAACCAAGTTTTTGACGCTAAAATAAAAACTTTGTAAATTATAACATTAAACATAAAACATAACATTAAACATAACATTAAAGAAAAACTAAAACAGAAGAAAAACATCCAAACGATCTTTTGGTCGAATCTGCCTTCTCCGGTCGCATCTATTTTGTGGTATATTCTGTGGCGGACAAGAACCTTGGTGTGTTTATATCTTCAACGCCATCTTTGCAAGCAAAAAGAATACGTATTAGTTTAAAAAGTTAAAATTTCTCTTTTTCCAGATTAGAACATTATTTTCAAATTTTACATGGGGAACAGAGAATTTAACGGCAAGTGAGGAAATGATTGTTAATGAATGGCGAAGTGACTACTCATCCATTTATTTTAATCTTGCCACATTTATAGTAACTACAGTAAGTATCGTTTTCATTTCGAAAAAGGAATATTGTATTCTTTAAAATATTCTTTAACCAAATGTAATTTAACGAATTATATCATTTAAACTCAAATTTAAATTTCTAATTGAAATTAGTTTAACCATTAATATATAACATTTGTTGTCTTTTGACAATCTTACACGTCCCTCACTATTTTTGAATAGAGTCTCTTGTAGCTCTGAGACGCATTTGTCTATATTAATCTGACCGTATTTGTTGAGGCAAGTATCGTCGTAGTTTTTTCTGGATAATTTGATATCATGATGATTATTTTCTTTAAGTATATGTATCTATTATGGAATTATTTTGGGCAATGGCCAATCATGGGAATTTCTTGCAACTGGACCAAAAAGCAAATTTTGGGGATATTTTTATCCGATCTGTGGTAGTTTAGAAGATTTAAAACAATTTTTGTACGAATTAAGGTCTGAAGTCTCTGGGATAAATATGAATAGTAAGGATTGAAATGCATGACCGAGGGGAGTAATAACCACACTAAGACATTAGTTTGTTGTGGATAGGTTTGCTGCATAGAGGCTACTTCTTGAATAATACGGATTTTCTTCACACATAATCTTTTGCGATGATGATTTTAAATTTAGTTTTTTCTGTGTTACATTTTTTTCCGTTGTATTTGTTTCTGTTTTGCAAGTCCGTACAGCTTTGTGCTGGAATAAATACATAAAGCATTAAAGAATATGTTTTAAAAGAAAATGTTTTAAAAGAATATTAATCTTGTCCCTATTAGGTACTCGTAATGTGAGTAAAGTTTTAACAAGGTAGATTATCCTTGTATTTAATCGCTCGTATCTACCTTCGTCTGTTAAGGCTAAAAAAAATGTTCAAAGAAGATTGAACTTTTGAAGAAAATCAAACGCCCCTTTACAGGTAATCCCATTCATTTTATAGAGGTAATGCTATGGCTATAGATCGTTTGAACAAGAGGTAGGTCCAGTCTTGACTTGAAATTCTACGAGCTAGATTCTTCTTTCCTAAAAGATTTATCAAGACTAAAAAAAAGGTTTGAAATAAGAGAAAAGCACCTGAACCTCAAAAAGCATCAAAAATATAAAAAATTAATGCTACCGAGCCATATCCAGGGAGGATGGGGTTTGAACCCCACTCCCTCTTTCCCCCTAATAAAATTGTCCGTCTCGTAAAAAATTGACAACAGTACATATAATTTTTTTTTTTTTGTGTTTTTGCCTAATACCCAAAATAAAAAAATATCGTAAGATTAAAAATGAAGGCGTGGGGTAGTCATGATATCTGTTTTAACCATTCTATGACGACTTTGGACATCATAACCGCTCTAATTTGACCTATGAAACTAATGTTCCTGCTTAACAGAAAAACAAATCTACTGTTTATTGTATTTTAGGATGAAAGTTTTTTTTAACTTGTTTTTTTTCATATTTTTAATTAAGTTAAGAAAATAGTGCTGTGTTACTCTAGAGTACTACCTTAACGCCTTGCAATGGTTCCTAGGATTGCCAAATCTGCAGTTTTGGAATCTTTGATTCCAAAATGTTTCTTCTTTGATTTTTGAGTGTTTACAATTTTTTTTTTATTTTCAAATCTGGAGTTTTTACGATTTTTTTTATTTTCAAATGTGTGAGTCACAATTAGGAAAATATAGCATAAAAGTAGTATATTAAACAAAAAATAATAATTGCATTGGCTCTATTGCTGACAGCTTATGTCTACATGTTTTACTTATGTGCTTAAGCTCAAAATGTTGATTCAGCTATATTGGCTTGTGAAAACAGCATTTCGGCCATGCATCTGTAAAAAAAAAAAAATAAAAATTAAGTGCTTTTTTCGATCTTAATGTTTTATTCATGATGAAAATGAAAATTAAAGTAAAAGTATCAATTTGAACCTTTTTTATTCTACCAGCTTATGTTTTGTTTCCACCTAACTAATGAGTGCTCTTGGAGCTCAAGATATTTTAGAGGGTACTTCACAAAATACAAGTACTTTAATTTTGTACCTTAATTCTTTTTAATTAGTAAATAAATTATTTAATTAGTAATTCTATTGTATTAAGTATCTTAATTCTAAGTACCGTTTGGTTTTGAACTACTGCCTTGTTGTGTTTATAATTATTTTTTAAATATTAATGCTTTAACACTCCTGGTACCATCAGGTAGCTCACATGTAGTTTTCAAAATAGTAGCAAACTTAAACGATCTTGAATTTCCGACTGTGCTTAATGCAGCTTAGATGGCACTTCTGTTCAAAAAGTATCTAATAGTACAATTTTCAAAAGTGAAATTTAACGGTACTTTAAAAAATTAAATCAACGGCTTTTGGTCTGCTACCTGGTTAATTTATATGTATTTTACAGTTCTTTTTAACTATCGCTGCATCAACACTCCCCGTGCCATCAGGTAGCTTAATTCCAATTTTCAAAATGGGGGCTGGCTATGGACGCCTGGTTGGTGAAGTGGTTGCACTATGGTTTCCAGAAGGAATTAGAGTTGGATCCTATGTATCTCAAATTTTGCCAGGTTAGTTTTTTCATCTTCCACATGTTTTATATAACAGAATACGCCATTTCGTTGTTATATTTAAGGAGGTTCGAAACAGAGTTGTCTGTTATCCTAGTCGCACATTGTAATCGAGCTGCCTCGAAGTGTAGATTTTGTACCTACAAACAACAATAAATTAGCTAGTAATTCATTTTCTATTTTTTCTAAAATATTTATTACTAAGGGTTCAGAATAAGAAATGAGTTGTTGCAAACTACTAGCCACCAATTTCGGTTCAAAATCAAAAATAAACGCTTTTCGCCTTCTTTTTATGAGTTTAGGTGATTTTGTTGTTCTCCAGATTATCAGTGCGCCGTCAGAAAGACTCAAATCGCCTCTATTTTGATTGCTTGGCATCCAGTCATGCTATTTTCTGCTTAAAAATTGGCTTTCCCGTCCTGTATTGCTATTTTCCGCGCTTTTCCGTTCTGTAATGCTCTTTTCAGCGTAAAAATTGGCTTTTCTGTCCTCCAAGGATAGTCAAAGAAAGTCTTTAGCCTAGCTGAAAAATATCAACTTCAATCAGACTTTTGGATAATTCGACTCCCATGAACACTGGGTAGCAAGAAAAGGAAACTCGTGTACGATTTTTATTATGCGGTTGAACATATTCCTGATAATTTTTAGCCTGCATTTAACCATTATAATCTGTTATCCTAGCCTTCAGTTGGATGAATTATCTGATAAACGTTATTTGTAAAATAATTTTCAATTTTGTTGCAATCTTTGTACCTGAAATCTTGATCATAAAAGAGAAAAAAATAAAAACAACCTCAAAATATATTACATTATGTTTTCAGTATTTGCTTTTTATTGAAGAGCCTTTTTTAAGACTTATCCAAAGCTTCATAAAAAAAAGCCAACAGCTAAAAGTAATTTAATACCTTACAATCACCATTTTCAAAACAAGGGTTATTTACCCCACTAAGGCGTTTAATTTTTCAATACAGAGAGGCTTATTGATAAGTTTGATAAGTTTGTGCATAAATTTCACAGCAAATCAATTTGTTCAGACATAATTCCTCCTATGCCATGAAATGATCTTTCCCATGAGATTCTCTTTTCCAAGACAATGGATAATGGTGAATTATAGAAGATAATATATTTTTTCAGTATAAAAGCCATCTTCGACTGGTCCCAGAAAATATAAGTTTACAAATGATGGCTTTTACCTTTGACCATATTTTCAAATGTGAGACTCTGGAATAATTTTTGTGTTGTAATCAGCTTCATTTGTACACTTGTATGGAGTATGTATATATAATTGAGGGTTTGTTTTGTTTTCTATGATTTTTGTAATATAAGTTTACATGTGAATACACATTTTTATATATTACATACACATTTTACATATACATACATATTTTACATTTTCACATATTACATGTAAATATACATATATACAAGCAATAAATATTTTTCCTTGATACATAAATACAAATTTTTGTATATTTTTCTATGTATATACATTTATACATATGTACAAGTAAATACACATATTTAATTCATACATAAGTAATATTTTTGTCTTTAAAGACAAATAAATGTAAATACTTCTCTTTTGTTTTGTTAATCCTATAGTTCTTTAGACTCGCCTAATTTACAACTACCTAATTTTATACTTTTTAAATTTAAGACTTTTAAAAATTTTAGACTACCTAATTCATTTAGCTCCGAGAATTTTTTCGAAAATATTTGCTATCATAATTGTTATGTTTGTAATAATAAAAGAAATTTACCAATTACATAAATGTGCTTATCTTTAAGCTGGGTTTGACTGATTTAGTAGACTGTGAATTGCTAAGAAACCAAATTAAAAAATTTTGCCTGAAAACGTAAAGTCAAGCATATTATATAGAAACTTTTACATTCAATTCAAAAATTAAATTAGAATTTTTCTCTTGAAAAAAAAAACTATGGTACAAAAACAGTCAGTCCTACCAAAATATAATTAATTTGTTTAACTGGCATGTAAAATTGTAGTAAAATTTTCAATTCAAAAACCAAATTCAGTTTCTTACATTCCCGAATAAATAAATAAAAAACAATATTTTTGCGCAGGAAAAAAGCCTATGGAAAATTGGGAACTTCGGGGTTTCACGAAAATCCTCATAAATACTTAATTATTAAATCAAATATTTAATTAAATCTACAAATAAACTATAAATGAATAAAAAAAAAGAAAAAGAAACAAAATGAAAATAACACAAATGGAAATAATTATATATAAATAAAAATATGAAAGTAAAATAGCAATAAAATTAGAAAATTTCCCCATTGCCATTAATAAAAATCAGCTCTAAAGACCCATTTTTCTAATAAAACCTTTAAAGAGCAATTTGCCATAATTGTGGTCACAGGAAAATTTCCGATTGAATGTTCCATTCCTGCATAAGAAATTGCATTAAAAGCCCAACAAAACTTTGTAGATTCAAAATCAAAACTTTTTTTCCACGTTATTGCTCTTCTTATTTTCATGTGTCTTGATTTATATTTTACTTCTTAATTCCACCAAAAGAGTTCAATTTTGAGTGACCAAAATTTACTTCAGAATATGAGTTTTACTCAAGATTAATACAATTAATTTATCAAAGGTTTTCATTTAAGCTTTAAAAATCAGTCTGACACTTTCTGACTGCATAATCTCAACATGCGCTATGTTATACCACATAAATTTTACAAGAGATGGAAAAAAATAGAAAAATAACTTCTTATTTTTTTTATAATTACTTCTTATTTGAGTCAGGGAATGTTTTTATCTGGTCTTCAAGATAAGAAATACCCAATTTTGATATGAGAGACCCAAAGCTACTATTGTATCTACACTTGAGAGAAGGAGATGCAACACATTCTGAAAAAAATTAAAACTTTCTATTATCTTGTACTGTAGACTACATATTATATGTACTACAGTACATATAATATTAAATACATGTACTACATTAACATAATATAAATATATATTTAATATAATATAATAAAACGTTAATATAAATATAATTTTAAATATTATATGTACTACAGCATATATAGTATTAAATGCACCTAATAGTATGCACCTATTGATTAAGCATACAAAATAATGTGATATTTCTTCAAACAGCTCGGGCCACCATGATTTCGGAAAATTGTCAATGGCGGACAAAAAATAAGAGATACTTTTTTGAAATACATAACGACATTGACACCGTTGTGGCACTGGAATAAACGAGGTTTTTCTGGCTGGAGGACCTAGAGACAATGCCACAAATCACAGCCAAGATATGGCTGTCATATCACTTCTGTCAAGATATGGCTTCACATCACGTCAAGATATGAAGTCATACTCTAATGGTAAACTGTAACCAACACACCCCGGGAAGAGACGGCGGGATGACCTGGAAAAGCTGAAGAGCCATAACTAGTGGTCAAAAGCCAGCAACCGAAGCGAACGGAGGGATATGAAAAAGTAAACCAAGGTCTTCCAGGGACTGTGGTGGCGATTAACTGATTAAGCATATGAAAAACTATTTCCCTGAATGCTTGAAGTACTTGGGGCAACATTGAATTTGGCAATGTAGCATAGCTCTTACTAAACATTAATTAAAAAAAAGCTTTCCACAAAATAAGTTTTTCAAAGAAAAACAAAGAACTCCATTAAAAATGAGCAAATATCAACAAAAAATGAGCAAAAATAAAATCAAATAATCTACCAAGTGTGAAACTACCACAAATCAGCATCGATAAATAAATGAAACCCAAAACGAACAGAAATTACAATAAATAACCGAGTCAAACTCAAAACGAGCAGAAATTAACATAAGTTGGGCTCAAAATCCCTATGGCTTTTTTTATATTGACATAATCTTTTCAGGAAAAAAGAAAACAATACTTTAAATCTTTTCGTTTTTTATAAGACTTTATAGTTTGGCCTGCTATTTGTATGCTGGAGAAAACATTAGCGCCAGAAACACAAAAAGGATGCTCAGTGGCTTCCAAATAAATTATATTCCAGATAAAAAGGATTGAGTGCTAAAAAACCTATAAGGATCAACAATTAAAACTCCGCAGTGATAGCATTAACACTGTATTATCATTATGTGACTTCAGTGAGATTGTTGTAGTCTATATAAAAGTATTACGGCTCCTTCGTTTGGTAAAATTTAGAAAATTAGAAATTGAATTTTTTTAGGAGGCTATTCCATAGTTGGCGCTGCTGCATTTCCCGCCGGTGTCACTCATTCAATTTCAATTTGTGTTGTAATTAGTGAAATGACTGGACAAATCAAACATATAATTCCGGTAATGGTTGCTGTTCTTGCAGCCAACGTTGTAGCCAGACTTCTACAGCCTTCCTTGTATGAATCAATAATTATGATTAAGAAACTCCCTTATTTACCAGATATTCTTCCTTCTCGGACACGTATGTATTATTTTGATTAATTTTATAGGCTGGGCATTGGTATCTATTTTGTATCCAGAACAATTTGCATATTTTACCTTCATTTTGTTATGTACTCTCTCAATGAAAAAAGTCTCCAATAGCATTCGAAAAACATCCGTTGAGACTGTCTTATCCAAATTACAAAGCCCTCAAAAACAAATCCAAGGTACTATTCCATATAAAAATTTATCTGGAGGTTCTAAGGGTTGAACATCCCTAAGATAAGCAAAAACCCCAATTCTTAAATTTTTTTTTTCAGCAAATGATGACTTTTTTGTCTGTCTTTAAATTTAAATTCTTTAAATTTCAAACGAGTCTTCCTCACTTCCTTTGGATTATCCTCTTAGGCATGCCTAACTTGAAATTTATTAATCTTGTTTCTGAGTAAAGATCATATATTTACCGACGAATGTAACATGAATTTAGTCCTGAATCATTAATTAGTTTTCCTTTTTTTTGCTATCAACTTGTAATTAAGCAATTAATTTAAATTGGGTTAGGAGTTTGTTAATTTCAGGACCCAGAGGCATATATAGTCGGGGTTGCAGCTTGCTAATTTCAGTACCCAGGGAAATCAAATACATTGAATACATTACATAACAGTGTTTTGATTTTAAATAACGAGCTCCTTGTGCCCATTGGAAACTGAGCTGATTAAATAATATTTCGGAGATATCTTTTCTGTATTTCTCATCAGTTAGAGGAGCCATTGCTACTCTTCTAGCAAATATAACATTTTTATGCTTATAATTATATTGTTTTAGTTGTTGGTGCGAGGGATTCACGGAGGTAGCACATGTAAGAAGAACTGTTTCTGTTTTTCTTTTATAGTTCTCTCTTAACCCCCCCCCCCAAAAAAAAAAAAATTGCAAGTAATATTCACATTGATCCTGTTTTGACGTTATTTTATTGATTTTCTCTAGCTCTAAAAATTAATCGATATCTCTTGTTTTAGACACCTTTAGGTTTCTTGGGTATATAAATTAGCAAGTTACAGTCACGACTACAGGGTGGGCGGAAAGTAACTCCCTATTTTGATTAATAAAACAATGTACATTATATTTATTTATTCTCAAAAAAATTAATCATACAAGGTAGGTATAAATGGTAAGTTATCTCTAAAATTCAATATGTGCCCCAGATCTTTCCACCAGCTGCTGCAAACGTTCAGGAATGGCATCCACTGACTTTCTCAGGAACTCCGCTGGGATGGTGGACATGACTCCCTTAATTCGATCCTCCAGTTCTTCGAGTGTCTTTGGTTTGGAGCGGTAGACTTCTTCCTTTACCCAACCCCAAAGAAAAAAGTCACAGGGTGTCAAATCCGGGCTCTTTGATGGCCATTCATGTGCACCATGACATCCCAACCAACCCCCCAGAAAGCGAGCATCCAGCCATTCGCAGACAAGAAGAGCAAAGTGGGTGGGGCGCCATCTTGCATAAATATCAACTCGTCGATGTTCTCCCATGTGCTGACAACTGGCCAGACTCTATCACGCAACATATCAAGGCATCTTTCAGCATTCATGGTGTTGCGCAGAAGAAATGGGCCCACAAGCTGATCTGAGGTGATACCACACCACACCGTTACTTTGGGTCGATTTTGCTGTTTTTCAACTGTCATCATAGGATCCTCTCCTGCCCAGTAGTGGCAGTTATGACGGTTGACAAAGCCTCCGACGTGAAACACAGCCTGATCAGTCCAGGGGATGTTGCGGAAGAGATGAGGTCACTCTTCATGCCAATCCAGCATGATTTCTTCGAAGTCCTTGCGAACGTCATAGTCCTCATCCGAGAGTGATTGGCAGTAGAGCGGCTTCCACGCACGCCAGTTTAACTCTTTCTTGAGCACAGTTTACACTGTGTAGTAGGTGAGTCCACAAGCAGTAACAAATTATATACAATTTATAAGTAATTTAAAATAGGGAGTTACTTTCCGCCCACCCTGATATATCCATAAAGGGCCTAACCGGGCACCGAAGAACTGACTTTAGTTTAACACTGTTCTTCCTCTGACAATTAAGTGGATATCCTCTGTCAGTCCGCTTGTGAATATTATCAGCTCACTATTTAGAAATGAACTTAAAATTTACTATTTCCTATGTCCTTCATTTTCGATCCATTTCCTCATCTCTTGATTTATTCCTTTAATATTAATAAAGTTTCATTTCAGAGGCATACCTTGTATACGTTGAAGATTTTATGGTGCGTGATGTTAAATATATATGGAAAGGTATTACTTTCAAAGAACTGCGGGATCTGCTGAAAGAAGGAGCAAAGATTCGAGCTTTTCCTATCGTTGATAGTCCAAGTAGGTTGCTTTTATTTTATTTGTTTTTCTGCGCTTTTCTGCGTACTTTCGTTGTTTTTTTTTGCGTATTTTCGTTGTTTTTCTGCAATGTTGATTTTTCTGTTAGCAGCAACATAATCAAAAAACTTCACAGTTCTGTTAAAGCCTTTTTTCTCACATCGACTATTCCACCAGCTTTCGCCATAGCTGGAGGGGAAATGGTTAAATTATCGGGTATTGGCAAGACTTTGGAGCAGCTTTACTGAATAGCCTCTGGTAGGACAATATTGGTCAGGCTGCAACATGTCTTTGTCATCAGAGTAGTTCGTAGGTCATAATCATATCTTCACTTCCTCGACATGCAAGGGCTGGTATACACTATGCTGTAAGACTTGAGCTTGCAATAACCTTTATAGTTTACATCAGCATATACGTTTTTCTACATTTTCTTTCCAATATTATGGAACAATATACCGTAAGGAAGATTCTTGACTGTTGCAACTTCCGTCTTTGGCTATACTAAGTTTACTTTGACACTTGGATTGGCCTTGAATTTAACATACTTTTTTAAAACCCTTGTGAAAATGGGGTAATGTCTTAGAGCAAAAACTTAAAAAGCATTAGATTAGGCTAGGCATTGTTTTATTTATTATTTTTTTCTTTGACTCATTTGGCTTAAATTTACTAGACATGATTGCTTGTACATCAAGTGGCAAAATAGTTAATATTTCATTTTCTTAATGAATTTTAAAATCATTAGGATGTAACGTAGCACTAAAATATATCTTTTCAATTCCCCGTATTATAGGATTTAATATATATATATATATATATTTTTTTTCAATTTGATATAGATAATATGATACTTCTTGGTTCAATCCAAAGATGGGAGCTTCTTAAAGTACTTGATCTTCATATTGGTAGAGAACGTCGTTTGCAAGTAGCTGCTCAATGGCAAGAGGAAGCAAGGTCAAGGTGAGACAAGTTTGGTTTTACTGTGAAAAAGAGAAAGACAACGAAGCAAAAACAAATTTCCAATTTTTTTCAGTCAAAACAAAAATTTTTGTCCTGACAAGAATTTGAAATAATCGATAATAATAACTATAAGTGTGGTTTTGAAATCTTGTTGAAATTTAAATAGCTACGTTCAATGTCACGTCTTTTACCTATTTCAATACTTTAATTTGCGTTTAAATTTATTTTCTTCTTTAATGCGATTTTCAAACTTATTCAATGCTCTGGACTTTCATTTTTGATGTAATTATTTTTTCCTGTTTGCTGAAACTAGTTTTTTTTTCTTGCTTTAAATGTTATATTTTAACGTTTTTACTCTTTTATTTTTACTTCTTACACTTGCCATAGCATAGATATTTACTGTATGAAACTAAATTGAACGAACCTTATTTTTTAAATAAAAAGCATCATTAAAAATAGCTCCACGCGTTCAAAAATATGTTTTTAAGACGCATTCCTAATATCTATTGAACCCAAAAAGTAACGAACACTAATGTAATGCCCGAGCCACACATATTCACATCGGTTGATAAAAAAGGCCAGGTTGTATGAATGATGGGACATTATTGATTTTGGTGCCATACTTGTATTTCAGAAAGGGAAAACTGAAATTGTAGAAAATCGGTTTTAAAAAGTTTGCACCAACACTAATTTGTTTCCAACTGTTCTCAACTAAGACTACGTCTTCTTAACTTTGTCAGATTTCTGTTTCAGATGCAACAATTGCTGATTCAGTTCCAGACTTCCATTTTTTCTAATTTCAAAAAATTAAGTCTTAAATTTCGATCCTTATTTGTCAATTAAAATTTTATGTTTGAAACACAGTTCATATATAATCCAGTATGATCATTCTCTATCTCACCCATTATAAAAACCCGGACCGGGGTGCGAGTGCTCCGGAGAACGTTTTTGCAGATATAAACATAGGCGAAGTCAGATTAGCGGGAATGCAGGGTAGTCTGTATCCGTCTGTTTACATCAAAGTGCATTGAAACAATCGGAAATAGACTAACCTGCATTCCCGCTAATGCAGAAATAAGTGGGAGGAGCATTTTGTTCGCACCGAGAACGAAGACCAGAAATGATCTGCGATAAGCTTACTGGTATATTCTAGCTGCGTTTTTTTCGAAGTTCCGTGTTTCATGGTTCATGTTCCAAGTTTCATGTTCTAGCCCAAAAACGCAGTTTTTGTCGCTTTCGTGTTCTCTGTCCATGTTCCTGGTTGAACGTCTAAAAACGCATTTTAGGAAAAGTGGCAAAATATTCAAAACTGTGGAAGCATGTGGAAAAATTCTGAGCTTTTTACTTGCCTGTTCTCTTGTACACATATGTTTCACCTTGGCCTCTATTCAAAAACGCATATTCAGCAGGATCTATGTCCATTTTCTTCCTTTCCATCTTATCCTTTCTTTTGTCATCTACAGATAACTTTTTTCTATCTGGATAGGGACCAATCGAACACGCAACACGCACAAAGAGCAAGTTCTAAGTTTGAGGAAACAGACAGTCGAACAGGCAACATGATGTTTCGTGTTTCGCAAAAAAACGAAGTTTTGTTAAAACATGCTGTTACGTTTTTTGTCGAAAACGCAAAAATGGCAAAACACGATTAAACCACGGAACCAACCCCGAAAAAAAAACGCCACTTCTGTCTACTGTGGTTTGAAAGTTGAAGACCGGAAAATATAACAGAAGTGGAGATACCTGAGGCACATGATTTATATGCCCAAAATTTCACTATGAAAGGTCGTCCTCCGTGGGCAGCCATGTTGTGCCAAAAGGGGATGACGTGTCAAAAACACACCCTACGACGCAGCTATCGAGTTGACCTAATAAATTTCGATGTCTCGCTCCAAATACTTATAGGATGGTGACCACAGCAATGAGAGATGACTAGCGACTCTTCTAGGATACCCCAAGCCTCTTTGGATGTACAGGGGTATCTATGGTATGCAGTAAGCTCTAGGACGATACGGTTTTCAATAAACACAGAAACTGTAATCGAAATGATGGGGGAAATATTCTACTGGTGAACAATAAATGCCGATGTATACAACAATGAAAACAATATTTACACCTGGATCTTCGTGGGGTGCAACAAAAAGTATATGTTACATTTTGTACGCATCTACTTATTGGTCTATAAATATACTATGGTATTCCTTCTAAGAATTGGATAAAATGAGCCAAGAATGCACAAAATATAAATAATATTGCACAAAATATTGCTGAAATTACTTATTTTGTCACCTCGATTTTTTTCTCTCTTTTTTAAACCAAAACTTTACTTTTTGGAGCCCAGAATGACAACTTTGAAGCCGATACATTCATAAGAAACAGGTGCACCCAGAACCAGGAGCGAATCTCCAGCATTTTTATTGGGGGGGGGGCAAGAGCGGCCCATATCTGGATAGCCAAAGGGCATGGGATGTATAATATTTTTTCTCCACATTATTGGGGTGCAATTGCCCCCCCCCCCCCTTGCCACCCCCAAACGACGCTCCTGGCCAGAACTACCGGGTTGCTGTCGAGGCCAAAAATCTTGTACCCGAGATCACAAAAATTGGAACTGAGATTTCAGGAATTTTCACCGAGAATTCTATGTAATGTTACCGAGGATGCGCAAAGTAGAGGCGAGATTGCAGGAAAAGTAGCCGAGATTCTCAGTTAAAAAAAAACATCAACATATAAAAAAAGTTGTGCCGCGAATTACAAAATGGAGCCTAGAATGCATGAATTGTCATCAAGAATTTCATGGAATGTCATCGAAAATGCTCCAAATGGAGATAAATTTGCAAGGAAATGAGCCAAGATTCCCAGGAAAAATGAATATTAATATAGAATGAATGGTGCCAAGAACTTCAAAAATGAAGCCAAGAACGCAGGAATTAGAGTCAAGATTGCACCCCCTCGCTCCCTTGTCACTTCTCTTGTTACTTTTAATTTGAGTTCGTCAGTTCTGTTTTGAATTCTAAATTTCAAATAATATATATATATATATATATATATATATATATATATATATATATATATATATATATATATATATATATATATATATATATATATATATATATATATATATATATATATATATATATATATATATATATATATATATATATATATATATATATATATATATATATATATATATATATATATATATATATATATATATATATATATATATATATATATATATACACGGGGTGTTTGCCTTTCTGAATAGTGATGTGAGGTTTGCCTTTTACCATATTTTTATTACAAGTCGGGCCAAAAATTCGTTTTTTCATCGGCTACTGGAAATCTTTGCTACTTTTCTGATAATCTTGGCTCCATTTTATGCAATTTTTGTTTACATTTTCTGCATTCTTTTTTCTTTTTTGTACAGTTTGAACCAAAAAGAATATCACAAGTGTATGAATAGCATTATTGTACCTTTGACTCGCCTGTTGACATTTGTGTCTGTCTGCCTTAGTCTCCTCGTATATAAGACAAAAAAATATACACAATATATCTGACTACCTCTAATATATTTTACCAAATGATTCGCATAAATACCATTAACCCGTGGCATACCTTATGGCATGGATCTGGTGCAAACAGCCACTGTCATTTGGTATTGTCAAATCGTATTGGGCTTTCCAGGGTAGGGGGAGGGGCTTTGAAATTAGTTTTCGTGTTGTTTTCATTAATATGAATCTGTTGTGATAAAAAAGATTATGGAATTCACAACAATTATTTAAATGCATGTTTTGAAGTTATAAAGCTACAAATCTAAGTTCTGACAAATTCCCCCCCCCCCTCCCTACTCCCAAACAATTATTTCAAAAAATGAAAAAAATGCAGAAGTTTTAGTTTTAGCCATCATTCCCCCGTCTCTCTTCCCAAAACCTGGGTCCATTACCAAGGGGTACCAATTTTAGTTTGCTTTGGGTTAACCTCTCCTACTTCGAGCTTTAATGCTAGTGTAACTTTTTGCCTTTGTATTTTCTTGATTTCCTCATTGCTATATTCTGTATCTTATAAGTATTTCATTTTCCTTTGAAAAAGGTTCCATAAGTCGTCCCTAGACTTCCAGGTTTTAATTTTATTTTCCCTGTCGAAAAAACATTGTCTTGTTTTTTCGATTCAATTTTCTATGCTTAGGTTTGATCTTTGATGGCCATTTTTTTTTTGGAAATCATTCAGTATCCTGGTCTTCCTAAAATTTTGATTTTTAACTGCTATCTTCTACACTTTTTATTTTCAGAGTTCGAAGCGAATTAAGCTACATTTTTGGAAATGAAAATGGCACTCCATTATCACCACCTCCTCACTACTTATCCATTTCTCCCCCTCCTTCTCCTTTTACTTTGTTTAAACCAAAATCAACAGCGAAAGCATTTGACACTGAGCAAAAATTAAACCACGAAGAGAACGAAATAACTAAGGATGATGATGAGGGGCTAGTTAGACTTCGTCGTCTATCTAGATTCGAGGTTATACCTACCACACTTGATGACATGCCTTCTACTGCTAATACTCCAGTCGGAAGCCCTACAGGTTTACCTTCTTTAAGTGGAAACGCATCACAAGCCCCGTCGTCTGATTTGCGGGTCTTATTTGGAACCCCAGTTCCCGAAGCTGACAGAGCAGTAAGTACTTTTCATGTTTCATTAGATCTTTTCCGAATTATTATCAGTATTTGTAAGGAGAGTTTTGTCAATAGTTTCCAGGTTAGCTAGAATTCAGACAGGGGTGGATACAGAATCGATGTTAGGGGTTACAGATAAAAATTTGGCTCCCCCGTCGGCTTTTTAGCTCCTCTGACCCTATAATTAGTACAGCTTTCAACCTTGGGGGGAGCACGGGCTTCTAAAACCACCCCCTGAATTAAGAGGATATTTTGAACCTCTGTTGCAGCTCTTTCGCACACACTACGTTGAAATAAAAAAAAGTAAGAGAAAGGGAAATAAAGAAAGAGACGTTGTCTATATTTAAAAAAAAATCATTGAAATTAACATTTCGTTATTCTTAATCAAAGATTCCTAGTTAAATTATATTTTAGTTGTCGAAAGATTGATTTCCTGGACCAGCTTTCTTGCTATATGGTGTAAATCACATTTTAGTATGTAAGTGGGACTTGTTTTTTTAGGGGGGAGTTTTCTTTTTTTTCTTCTTAGTTTCAGTAGTATTAGCCATAATTTGTTTTTGTAACGCTAACATGTAAAACCAAAACCTGCATCAACTGCAAACAAAAGTATACTTTCACAAAGATTAATTGATATGGTTGCAAAAGTCCTAATATGCCGAGTTGTAATATGAAATATACACTGCTAATCATATACTTCTATTTCCAGAAGACCCATATATATGCACGCAGACAAAGATTTTTAAATATAGAGGCTAATATTTTCAGCACCATAAGTGCTATTAATGTTATAAATCAGCTTGCGCTACCTATATTCTACCTACCCTAGATAGTAATCGTGAAATATTCCTACTATGACCTCTTTGCATGTTAGTGATGTTGCGGATTTTCATTCAAGCGTAATTTTGAGATCTTTCATTTAATTAAAATTCAGTTTTGTATTATTGTTTTGTACAGCAGGATTGTACTGTTACTGCTACTAGTACTAACCAGCAGCAAGCTGCCTGAGGCTAGTACATCTGCGCAAGCTCATCCTCAATATCAATCTATTATTCCCCCACTCCCTAGAAGTTCAAAAATTCAATTAGTTGATCAAAATCAGTAAAGAGGATACCTCGTTTTTTGAGCGTAACACTGAGCAGAAGGGGCGCATTTGTGCCATGTCGGTGTTTTTGTAAGGCAGTTGCGCATTGAATTTCTCAAATTGGCTTATATTCTGGGGGGGGGTTTATTAGGTGCATTTCAGTGGAAAAGTGGAGCTTTTGGCGCATTTTCACTTTTATGGCAGCAAAACTTTAAACCAGAAATCTGGTAACACTGGTTCGTAACAGGGCTTAATTTTACCTGTTCTTGATTATTTGTGGCTGGTGGAGGTATTTTATTTGTATTAGCAATTACCAACTTTTCCCTATTAAGAAATATAATATTTTTATGTATGTATCTTTTGTTTCATTCATTAGTGATCTTATCCTTAAAATGTGCAATTTGTATTTTAAGTATCTTGTGAAACCGCGTTTGTGCTTCTTTAAAGCTAGAAAAGGACAACTTGAAATAATTTTTTGCAAAAGATCTTATATCCATGTAGAACTATATACAAAATCACAAGGACCATCACTGCTGAAAAGCGTAACTGAGCCTTTGGAGCATATAATAAATTACATAGCGTTGATCTTCATATTGACAATATTAAGTTTTGCTAAAAAAAAGAAGAAAAATGCCATTGGTGGAGCTCGAACCTGCGTCTCCCACTAACTTTGATTTCACCATCAGTTAAAAATGTTGATGGTAGTGACAATTGCTAAAATTGTAGGCTAATTACCATCTTCATTCATATCACGTAAATATTTTGGATGCAGAACAAAAAAGAGACCACTAATAAGGAATATTCAAAAAAAAATTTCAAAACTGTGAAAAAAATTTCAAAACTGTGACAATTTATTGACATACAGTACAATTTGAGCTTTTTATATTCCAGGCTCTTCCTGTCAGTGTTCGCCCTTTCTTTTTTAAAAATAATTTTCATAAATAAAAAAGGCATATAGCTCAAGGCAATGATCAAGAATTATGAAAGGAATTCGGGGTTACTATCAGGACTCTGTCCTACACTCAGAGAAAAAAGACACTAACAACTATGTAGACATAGAGATTGTACTATGCCTGTCGCGATTCATGTCTACTCCCTTCTTTTCCTAATGGCTTTCCCCGCACTTTCTGTAGAAGATATGCTAAATGTTTGTTGAAGTATACTTTCAAACATAAACCCAGACACAAAAGCAGTTTTTGCACGAAGAAGTGCGATCCGAGTTGCCACTCCAGTTTGAGTGAGGGCACTCCATTGAAGCTCACTTTCTTAGAGGGCTTGCATAGTGTACGCCATATATTGGGTCCGAATTCAGATTAAATAATTTATTAAAATAGTAAAAACGTATTATTTCACTGATTCCATCATAATTAGAATATAGAATTATTTTATCATGAAAAAAAAAAACTTAAGGACGAAATGGCAACACGAAGCAGAAAATTGCATTTCAGTTACTCCTACATGCGAGGTTTTGATTTATCTGTACATTATTCTTTGCAAAAGACGTTCGTTGTAAATCAGGCCCGAAACCATTGGAGACACATTTTAGTAAATTGGTTCTTATTTTCAAGAAACCTTTTCTGGAGCTTTTCACTGACTTTTTTTTTTTTTTTTTTTTTTTTTTTTTTTATCCTGGCTGTAACAATTTCTCAGAATAAGAACCACTCAAAGGTGTTTTATTAGTGGGCTTCCAATTCTGTGTAAAAATTCGTTGAGCATTTAGATTCGCCATGGGCAGAATATTTTCAGAAATTGCAATTATATTTCACATGAGCCATATTAATATTCTAATCTTTTTTTATCCTAAAAGAACGTGTATTCTGGCCACAAAGAAAAGACGTATGACGAATAATTAAAATGATGCTATCTGCAAATTATATTATTCGAACGTCGTTAGGCTCATTCTACATTAGTCCAAGCGCTATTAGCATTTTTATTTCTGAAGTATACTTCTAAATCGTATATATATATATATATATATATATATATATATATATATATATATATATATATATATATATATATATATATATATATATATATATATATATATATATATATATATATATATATATATATATATATATATATATATATATATATTAAGTCTGGCGATTTAGCTTATTCAAACTTAACGCATTTATACCAAATAATTTCGTTAATGTTTTATTTCGTTTTTCCATATGGAAATTGTGAATTCTTTGTCCCAATTGTAGCTCAATTTGGTTTTTCGAAGGAGAATAATTCGTGCTTAAAAACACCCTACTCAGACAAGTAAAGGCAAACACAGTAAAGGCAAACAGTGTTTGCCTTTACTAGCAAACACTGTAAAGGCAAGTAAAGGCAAAATGCACAGTAAAGGCAAGTAAAGGCAAACAGCGTACTTTTGTACACTCAAAAGTAAAGGCAAACACAAAAATTAATCTCCAAGTTTCCTTTTTTAACAGAACTGTGGTATAACTTCATGTTCAAAACCCACTAACAACTTTCTTTCAACAACAGCTTTTCTTTTTCTTGCGGAAGCTCGAAGAAAACTGTAGAAAATGTTTTTTTTGGATATGTGGAAAAGTATTTGTTGGAAAAAATAATTATTGTTAGAACCTTCAAAATGTACCTGTAATGTAGGCTAAACAAGCAGTTCATTTATTTGCTCACATTTTTCCTTCAATTTTAATATGAAACTGTATAGCTTGAATAGTCTACCCCTTTGATGCAATAAAGTGCGTGATTATTATTGTGTGGTAGTTTTATAATCATTTTTATTTTTAGAGTAGCCCATTTGCATTCAACCGGGATTCAAGTCCCAGGAAATCAATTTTAAAAAGAGCAATGTCAACCAGTGTTCCAGCTGGACATATCCTTCCTGCATCTTTACCAATAACGCCTTACCAAACTTTCACTGGGGAGGAATCTCGGTCAGTTTTCCTTTTTTTGTTGGTTTGTTTTTGAATGTAATAAAGCAGGGCTACTACTACTTGGCATATTTCCAAGATCTTTAAATATCAGCTATGAGCCTGGGAATAAAACTTATAATGAGACTTGTAATGTCAGTAATGAAACTTGTGATTTTTCGTTGGCGAGTCTTGAGATATTGTTAAATTCTCGGTTGCAGTCCTGTACTGCAGGTTTCACGGTGCTAGTGGTTTTATTTTGCTATTGCCCAAATGAAAAAAAATGGTACTTTGAAAACCAAAGTTATTTCAAATATAGAAATATAAGCAAATCGCTCATAAACATTTGTGAATCTCTGGGAAGTCAATGGTGGTCATGGCCTCTCTAATTTTCAAAAAACACAAAATGATTATAACCGTTATATTATTTATTTGAAAATTTGCGCCCTAAAATTTCCGCGCCCGGGGCAAGTTCCCCCTCTGCCCCAGGGCAACGTTGAATCTTTCACTAAAAGAGGAGCTCCCTAAGTATATGAGGATCCCTAAGATAATTCAAATAAATATTATTAGGTAATAAAATTGAGCTATTTTTTGGCTCAAGAATAGATATAAGTGAATTTAATGAAAATTCTTTCTCCTGGATTCAAAAATTTCCTCCTGGATCCAATATTTTACTGCAAGACAGTTTTCTAATGAATTCTATTTGTACTAAATTTGAAATGTATTTAAGTTTTTCGTAGCACTAATAGCTTTTGTGTAACGATTTTTTCGATTTTTTGTCTGAAACTTTAAAATTCATCCAAAAATTCCTTTTAAAAAACTGTAAAGCCAGAGAAAAGCAAAAAAGCACCAGGAAACTTGGCGA
Organism: Artemia sp. Qi Xiang Cuo; assembly: GCF_049724085.1. Taxonomy (NCBI): domain Eukaryota; kingdom Metazoa; phylum Arthropoda; class Branchiopoda; order Anostraca; family Artemiidae; genus Artemia; species Artemia sp. Qi Xiang Cuo. Next base: position 183,595 of record NW_028297437.1, read on the forward strand.
AGGAATTAGAAATTGAGAAAATCTAAAATACCCGCATTAAAAAAAATAAATAAATAAAGAAATAAGTACACAAAACTGCGTATGGTATTGAAGTTCCAATGGTATGCTCAAATTTGGCTGTAAAAAGTCGAATTGGATGTTAAAACCAACTACCAAGAAAAAAAAGAAGCTTTTTTCAGTACAATTTATTAAACATTCAGTCTGTTGGGCAGAAAAATAAGAGAGAAAAAAAGAAGAAAACAACAGAAAAATAAAGATAAAAAAAAGAAAAAAGATCTGTTCTTTTCTATTGAACAATTTAAGTCCGGCTCACGAAATAAAATTGAACTCCTGTTAGAACCAGTGCTGCCAATCCATTATAATCATACCGTTTTTGGTAAAATTTAGAGGTCCAGTTAAAATGGGGGAAATTTGACATTTAATGGCACAATCAGAAATTGCTGGTACATTCCGGTTTATTTTGGTTAAATTTACCTGGTCAAAGCTTGCTTTTTTAAGTTTTGATATTCCTCCGGTCACCTATTAGGGATGTAAGAAAACGAAAAGGGACTTCGGTCGAATTCAAACGGGACCTCAAACCTCTGCAAGTTTCAAGAATCTTTGAACAAGAAAACAGCTCTAAAAATTAGTTTCTCAGTGATGATGAAAACATGCGCGACATAAAAATAAATGCTTGCTTTCCAGTTTATTCTAGTGTTTTTGTCTGTGAAATTGATGCTTAGGTAGAATATTACAATTGAACAGCAAAATTTTTTTATGGCACAATTTTTGTTGCAAAATCGGTACAATTTACCGCAAGCTCTTAGAAACGCTGTTCAGAATCTAGCTTTAATGATCTTTATAACTGGCTTTCATCTATTACATAATATTTAGTCATTGTAGCAACAAAATCTTATAAACAATTTTGCCTGGCGGTGGTATCAAATTTTTCAACTTTGGATAAAATGGAAGCGAGCCGAATAGGCTATCGACCTGACTATCAACCAACATAGGCTATGGCCAATTTTTCATAAAATGACTTGAAGTCTGGATCACGAAGCAAAATTGAACTTCTGCAGAACCTACTTTCGGTTTTCTTTATAACTAGTTTCCAAGTCTTACAATGTACCTAGTCAGGGGCGGATCCAGGATTTTTTTAGGGGGGGGGGGGGGCAAAATATGTTGATCCGAAAAAAAATAGGAGGGGGGAGGGCAAAATAGGTTGATCTGATAAACTTGCATTAGGAGAAAGTTTAATTAACGCAAACTTGAGTTAATTAAGTAAACTACACTACTTTAGACTACGCTAGAGGGTGCCTCCCTCTCCCCCTCTGGATCCGCCACTGTACCTAGTTAGTGTTATGATGACCTTTTTTCCATGAGGTGACTTTAATTATAGCTCACGAAGTAAAATTCCTCTCCTTTCACTTTCTGGTTTTGGTACAGCGTTGTCAATTTGACATAATTTTAACTTCTCTGGTACAGTTTAGAGGTCCTGGTAGAGTTCAGTTCATTTGGAAATTTTTTGGTACAATATAAATTTTCTAGTACATTTTGTTGTGTTTTTTGCTCATTTCTGTCTTGGATACCTGTTCAAGTTTTAGGTTATTGAAAGTTTTCGTCTTGTTACGGCAAATTTTAGCCTCCTGTTCATATGGCTTGTGATACAATTTTAGTTGAAAAACTGGTACAGTTTATTTCAAAGCGTTGACAATGCTATTTTGGTATTCTCTATAACCACTTTCCGGATCTTAAAAGGTGTTGACTCAGTACAATAATAACATTTTAAACAGAATTTGGCCCGACGGAGGGACAAAATTTTTCAATTTTGTATTGAAATACAAGAGAGCCGAATATTCGATCGCTCGAAGACCCTTTTTTCAACGGGTGACTTGAAATCTGCCTCCCGACACAAAAGTTGACTCCCGTCAGAACTTAATTTTAAAACCTAAAATGACCAGTTTTCAGTTAATAAAGATCATTGGCAACAATAACAGTTAAAGGTGAAGCAGCTTTAGTTATCGTTATATAAATCTAAACAGCTACATCTTTCCAGGGCTCGCAGTCCTTTTGATACCATTTTTCGTCGATCAAATGCTTCACTGACCTCGCACGACATGAAGAGCTTTTTTCCTATTAAGAAAGTTACACTGGTAAGGTTTTTTGCTTTATTCGTGTAATTAAAAAAAAAAAACTTTTTCAACTGAAAGTAGGGAACGATTTTAAAACTTAAAATAAACACTAATTATTCCATATATGAGGGGACTGCTGCCTCATCAATCCCTCGCTCCTCGCACTAAAGTTTTTAAGTACTTTTAAAAATGTTTCTTATTCTAATTAAATAAAAAAAAACAAGTTTTTTCTTAACTGAAAGTAAGGAGCAACATTAAAACTTAAAACGAGCAGAAATTTTTCTGTATATGGGAGGGGCCGCCCCCTCCTCAACGCCTCGCTCTTTAAGCTAAAATTTTTTTTTATCGTTTTAAGAAACAGAGTTGTGAGAAAGAGTCAAACCTTAGTGCAAAGAGCAAGGCGTTGAGGAGGGGACAGCCCCTTTCATATACGGAATAATTTCTGTTCGTTTTAAGTTTTAAAGTTGCTTCTTACTTTCAGTTAAAAAAACTTGTTGTTTTTATTTAATTTTTGAATGTTTTTGAATTAATGCAGGTTTTGATTTTGGCTCACCGTACATCAATAAATAAAACGAAATTTGCATGCTAATTTTACTTTTATCTGGCTAAATGGCTTTCTCGAAAATTGTTTAATTTTATTTACGAACGTTTTTATTAGTAATAAATATACGTAACTTACGAATTAACATACGTAACTAACTTCTATATTAATATATTTTTAATTCATATATAAGGGGGTTCGCCCCCTAGTCAATACCTCACTCTTTTCGCTAAAGTTCAAATTTTGCTCCAATTCTTTAAAAATGACCCCTTAATCACAAAGGCCGTTAATTAGAATAAATAGATCTTATGAAAGTACTAAAAAATCTTTGGCTTAAAGAGCGAGGTATTGACTAGGAGGCGAACCCAATCATATACGTAATAATTTCTGTTCGTTTTAAGTTTTGATATTGCTCCTTAGTTTCAGTTGAAAAACTTGTTTTTTATATATATATAATTTCTAATTGTTTTTTAAATAATGCAGGGAAATCCGGCGCCCCCTTCATAGAAATGTTCTTTCCCCCATGAATACTTCTTCCGTGGAAAGATCCTCCCACACAACCCCTTACCCCTCCCCCCCGCTACCTGAAGAAATCCCCCATGAAAACGTCTGTATACTTCCCAAAAACCAATACTACATGTAAACATTGGGTAAAGTTCATAACTTTCAGCCCTTCCCCTGGAAACTTTGGGGGATTAAGTCGTCCTAAAAGACATATTTATTATATTTCCGACCATGCTGAACAAAATGGCTATCTAAAAATTTTGTACGGGTGACTTAGGAAAAAAATGAGCGTGGGGGGGGGGCGTAGTTGCCATCTATTTTTGGTCACTTAGAAAGGGCAGTAGAACTTTTGATTTCCGTTTGAATGAGCCCTCCCACGATATTCTAGGACCACTGAGTCGATATTATCACCCCTGGAAAAAAAAACAAAAAACAAATAAACACGCATCCGTGATCTTTCTTCTGGCAAAAAATACTAAATTCCACATTTTTGCAGATAGGAGCTTGAAACTTCTATAGTAGGGTTCTCTGATACGCTGTTCTCTGAGCCGGGTCACTCCTTATTTACAGTTCGTTACCACGAACTGTTTGATTAAACGGCCAAGAATTGGGGCAGAAAGTCAAACTTTAGCATAAAGAGCGAAGTATTGAGGAAGAGGCCACCCTCCTCCCTTTCCATACTCAGAATAATGTCTTTCTGTTTTAAGTTTTAATCCTGCACCTTACTTTCAGTTAAAAAAACTTGTTTTTTATTTCATTTCTTATTGTTTTTCAAATACTGCCGGGAAATCCGACTCCCCCTCCATGGACAAATTTTCTTCCCCCTCGGAAAATTTCTATTGCATAAAATATATGACCCCTTAAAATTCATCCCGGACTATTCCTTGCAGACGACTCCGCCTGAAAAAACTTCGTTCGCATACTTTTATTCGAAAAAGACTTTAATTTCTGATCTTTTTCAAATCTTACCGGAGATCCTTCCCTCTGTGGAAAATTTTTACCAGAAATCCTCCCAAGCCGAAAGTTGTTCTCATAGATGATTCCCCCATGAGAATTCCTCCCGCTGGAAATTTCCCTCCCCATCGAAAAATCCTACAGACAATTCCAACTCCGCTGAAAATTCCCCCTGGACGATTCACCCAGAACATACTCACGTGTAAAATTGAGTCGGCAAAGAGAAAGTAAGACAAATATAGAGAAATTTGTATAGGAATTCTGGCAAGTTCCTCTAGTATAAGAATTTCCCTGGAAATTTAACCCCTGGAACAGGATGCCTCCCTCGACGCGGAAAATTCTCCCCGTGGAAAATCTCCCCACAGAAAGTCCCGTATCCCAAAAAATGTCTGTATACTTCTCAATAACAAATACTATACGTAAATAATGGACAAATTTCATAACTTATAGGCATTCTCCCAGGGGCTGTGGGGGGGGGGGGTCATGTTATTCCCAAAGGCATAGCTATTTAATTTTTAAACTATGCTGAAAAAATGACTGAACAAAATCTCAAAATCTTGATCTGCTGGCTTTAGGGAAAAAAGGGACATAGAAGGGGGGCTAGTTGCCGTCCAATATTTTTGGTTACTTAAAAAAGATAACTAGAATTTTAATTTCCGTTCGAATGAGCCCTCTCTCGACAGTTAACCGATACGATTACCCCTGGGGAAAAAAAACACACATTCGTCAACTTTCTTTTGGCAAAAAATACAAAATAGGGTTGAGCCGAGTATTTCCATACTTACAGTTCGTTACTACGAATTGTTTCATAGCTTCGAAAATATAAGTCCTAACTATAATTCACTTCATACATGATCTAGTCATATTTGAATGTGCATAATTTGATGGATAAGAACCGTGCCAAAAAGTGGTCACTTTAATTTCCTTACGAAAGCAAAAGTCTTTTTCAAACAGTTCGTGGTAACGAACTGTAAGTAAGGAGCGACCCGGCTCAATAGTAACCAAAACTCTAAAAAAAGGAATTTGAAACCAATAGATACATCTAAAGAATCAGATTTTAATGTTGATTTCAAATTTTACAAGTTTTATCAAGTTTAGCTCTACCCATCAAAAGTTACGTGCCTGAGAAAATTTGGGGTTTGGGGTCCAGGGGTTAAATTTCCAGGGAAATTTTTATACTAGAGGAACTTGCCAGAATTCCTATACAAATTTCTCTATATTTGTCTTACTTTCTCTTTACCGACTCAATTTTACACGTGAATATGTTCCGGGTGAATCGTCCAGGGGGAATTTTCAGCGGAGTTGGAATTGTCTGTAGGATTTTTCGATGGGGAGGGAAATTTCCAGCGGGAGGAATTCTCATGGGGGAATCATCTATGAGAACAACTTTTTGCTTGGGTGGGGGGGGGATTTCCGGGAAAAATTTTCCACAGAGGGAAGGATTTCCAGTAAGATTTGAAAAACGATCAGAAATTAACGTCTTTTTCGAATAAAAGTATGCTAACGAAATTTTTTCAGGCAGAGTCGTCTGCAAGGAATAGTCCGGGATGGATTTTAAGGGGGCGATACATTTTACGCAATAGAAATTTTCCGTGGGGGAAGAAAATTTTCCATGGAGGGGGAGCCGGATTTCCCGGCAGTATTTGAAAAACGATAAGAAATGAAATAAAAAACAATTTTTTTGAACTGAAAGTAAGATGCAGCATTAAAACTTAAAACAGAAAGACATTATTCTGTGTATGGAAAGGGAGGGGGTGGCCTCTTCCTCAATACTTCGCTCTTTACGCTAAAGTTTGACTTTCTGTCCCAATTCTTGGCCGTTTTATCAAATAGTTTGTGGTAACGAACTGTAAGTAAGGAGCGACCCGGCTCAATAGTAACCGAAACTCTAAAAAACGGAATTTGAAACCAATAGATACATCTAAAGAATCAGATTTTAATGCTGATTTCAAATATACAAGTTTCATCAAGTTTAGCTCTACCCATCAAAAGTTACGTGCCTGAGAAAATTTGCCTGATTTTCGAAAAAGGGGGAAACACCCCTTAAAATTTTTAGAATCTTAATGAAAATAACACCATCAGATACAGTGTATCAGAGAACTCTACTGTAGATGTTTCAAGCTCCTATATGCAAAAACGTGGAGTTTGTATTTTTTTTTTCCAGAAGAAAGATCACGGATGCGTGTTCATTTGTTTATTTATTTTTTTCCCAAGGGTGATCGTATCGACCCAGTGGTCCTAGAATATTGTGGGAGGGCTCATTCGAATGGAAATTAAAAGTTCTAGTGCCCTTTTTAAGTGAAAAAAATGGAGGGCAACTAGGCCCCCTCCCACGCTCATTTTTTTCCCAAAGTCACCCGATCAACATTTTGAGATAGCCTTTTTGTTCAGCATGGTCGAAAATATTATAACTATGTCTTTTAGGATGAGTTAATCCCCTAAAGTCCCCGAGGGGAGGGCTGAAAGTTATGAACTTTACCCAACGTTTGCATATAGTATTGGTTATTGGGAAGTATACAGCCATTTTCAAGGGGGATGTTTTCTAGTTTTGGGGGGGGATTGGGGGGCTATGTGGGAGGATATTTCCATGGAGGAATTTTTAATGGGGGAAGGGACATTGCTATGAAGGGGGCGCTGGATTTTCCAGCATTATTTAAAAAAAACGATCAGAAATTAAATAAAAAAAGACGACAAATTTTTCAACTGAAAGTAAGGAGCAACATCAAAACTTAAAACGAACAGAAAATATTACGTATATGATTGGGTTCACCCCCTAGTCAATAACAAGCTCATTAAGCCAAAGATTTTTTATTACTTTTATAATAGCTATTTATTCTAATTAACGGCCTTTGTGATTAAGGGGTCATTTTTAAAGAATTGGAACAAAATTCGAACTTTAGCGCAAAGAGCGAGGTATTGACTAGGGGGAGAACCCCCTAATATATGTATTACAAATATAGGAATATAGAAGTTCGTTACGTAAGTTAATTCGTAAGTTACATATATCTATTACAAATATAAAGGTTTGTAAATAAAATTAAACAACTTTCGAGAAAGCCATTTAACCAAATAAAAGTAAAATTAATATGCAAATTTCATGTACGGTGATCCAAAATCAAAACCTGTATTAATTCAAAATATTCAATAATTCAATAAAAAAACAGGTTTTTTAAACTGAAAGTAAGGAGTGACATTAAAACTTAAAACAAACAGAAATTAATTCCGCATATGAAAGGGGCTGTCTCCTCCTCAACGCCTCACTCTTTACGCTAAAGTTTGACTCTTTCTTGCAACTTTATTTTTTTTAAACAATAAAAACTTAAGAGTAAAGGGTGAGGTGTTGAGAAAGGGACAGCCCCTTTCATATACGGAATAATTTCTGTTCGTTTTCAGTTTTAATATCACTCCTTACTTTCAGTTAAAAAAACTTGTTTTTTTTATTTAATCAACATATAAAAGATACATCTTTCATTATCAGCTTTACAGTAATAAGTTCATCTCATTAGGTGTTTATATTCATTTTCTTATATCTTGCAGGTAAATTCCTTCTAGGTTGAATAAATATTGCTTTCTTATGCATCTTTCTTTACATAACTTTCGTCTTACTTTCTGAAATAGAAAGTCGCTTTTTTCATATGTCAAATAAACTTCATGTGCATTACACTTTTGAATCAGTTTTTTTTACCACCCCCATAAAGTTATTTCTTCATGGTGCTATGGACCCACAAGCAATGTAGTGCACTGGAGCTTTGTAGCACTGCTCATGCTTTTTTAACAATGATCTAGAATGGGTATTTGGCTTCTGTAATTGCCGAGACTTTATACTTGTTAAACCACTTGGTCAGTACTTACTGGTTTGTCTTCTTCCCTTGAATTTGTAGAATAAATTCTCTTATGCGAAACGAAAATATAATTTGGCTTACACGATTTAAAAATGAAGCTGATTCTCTGCAAAAGTTATCATCTAGTGGCCTTCAGCTTGATTATAATTACATTTACCTATCACAAATATCTATGAGTTTAAATGAAGTTTTTACCTTTTTTTGTGATTTGACTAACCACTCCGACAATACTTGTGGGGCTTGTTGGATTTTCAAACTTATGACAGCTATGTTAGTGTCAAATATGGGCGTAGGCAGCATATTGTCTAGGGGGGGCAGTCAATAGTATGATGGAAGGGCCTTTTATCAACTGCTTTTCCAACCATCTGCTTTTTCAGCCATATCTAATGTAAATTTGAAGGTCGAGGGGGGGAGCTGCATCCCTCCCTGCGCCCATGGTGTCAAAGCTTAGGTTTTCTCTTGTTTCTCATGCTTATATACATTACTAGAAGTAGGAAAATTTTTGGGTGTTTCTTATCTGCAGCGAGGGGACTTCCTTTTTCTCCCAGGAGAGAGAAGTCTCTTTTCTGGGTCCATTTCACTTTTTCTCATGAAAAAAGTCGAAAGACGGGCATACAATGTGGCAGATATAAGAAACTGTGGGGAAATTGCTAAAATGTCGAGGTTTCAGGGGGAAATGGGGCTAATGGATCTTTGGCCCTCTTATTTGGCGTGTCTGAACAATGTGCCTTTACCTCGTTGTTTCTTTCTCTCTTTTACAGCCAAAAGCCAGAGTGATCGATATGTCTCCAGAGGAGCAAGCCTTATGGGAGGAAGCAGAAATGGAGAAGCCAGTAGACTTGACCCAGTGTCATATTGACCCGGCACCATTTCAATTAGTTGAAAGGACGTCTCTTCTTAAAGTGCATGCCCTTTTCAGTATGGTGGGAGTAAATCACGCTTATGTAACTGCTATTGGTCGGCTTGTGGGAGTGGTAGCTTTACCTGAGGTATTTATTGCTAAATCTCATTTTAATTTCTTGTTTTTGTTCTTCATTGATAATGGGCAATTATGTACTGTCCTTATTGATTAACCATTTATTAACCCTTAATATTAACCATTAATTAACCATTATTCAAGTGCATCCTTGCAGTAAAATTAGTAAAGCAATTAGTACTCACAAATAATTCTAGTTCTATTTGCATTTCTCTTTTATTATTGACATTTTTTTTACTTATTTTTCTCTTTCAAGTCTTGATAACCAAGGCCTAATGTAAAAAGTGCCAAAAAGAAAAGCCTGAAGCTGAATTCAGACATAATAAAACTATTTTCCAAGTCTACTAAGCATTACCCCTTGTCACTTTACAATCCCTCTTTACGCTGTGGCATATAGTACACATTATACACCAAAAAATAGCCTATAAATTTCCGAAACGCACTGTTCGTAAATTATATGAATGCTTAATTTCCAAAATCCATCAACTGAAACAAGTAATGAAGAAAAGTGGCAAAGAACATGCGTTGATTTTTCCACGGAAGCTACACAGTGCCTCTTGCCACTAAACACGTGTGCCGCCCTTAGCCAAATAAATAGAGTAGGTGATGATTGATGAAACAGCATTGAATTTCTGAAACGAGTATCCTTACAATATATGAAAGGCAAAGTTTCAAAATTAGTTAAACCGGAAGGATTTTGATTAATTACGGAAGGCTCATGATTTGAAGGTGAAATCGAAACATTGGAAGTTCCAAAAAAATTGGAACATTGAAACATAAATTTTGTTTGTAATTGCTTATGATCTATGGAAAATAGACTTCGGAACATGGGTAATAACACAAATAAATGATCCACGCAGACGCTCTACAGGCTACTGGTTTTTGGCTCGTGACAAATGAAATGGCATCATTTTTATACAATCCTAAAAAGGGCTTAACCCAGATTTGCCTCTTGATCACTTGGACTATCTGTCTTGGCTTTTTCTACAATTAGCCATGTCTTGATGCCTGCAAAATGTTTGATTCTAAAATACCCCCATAACTTAGCATCTACAGTATAGACACTGGATCAGTGAGGGGGAGACAGAGGAGCAATTTTTTCATAGAATTGTTCTCCCAGATTTGAAAATAAAACACTTTTTGTACTTTTCAGTGAAAAATCGAAAAAAAAAACAGAATACTCCACCCCCTAGATTTGCATAGAGTTGCAGGAAAAAATATAGAGGAAAATGAAAAAGTTTGTGATACCTTGGATGTGAAGGAAGATTTGTTTTATGAGGAGGAATTAGAAACAGTACTAAAAGGATTAAAGAATAATAAGGCTCCAGGTGCTGATAGGGTAGTAAATGAGTTTCTTAAATATGGTGGCTCTGAGGTTAGAAATAAGTTATTGGAAATTATGAATATGATTTTTGAAAAAGGGGAAGGACCTAATGATTTTAGGAAAACCTTAATTAAGCCACTTTATAAGAAAGGTGATAAAAGTGAGTGTGGTAATTATCGAGGCATTAGTCTGGTCTCTGTAGGTAGCAAATTGCTTAGTAATATGATACTTTTAAGACTGAGAGATGCCGTAGACAAAGTTTTAAAAGAAGAGCAGTGCGGTTTTAGAAAAGGTAGAGGATGTGTTGACCAAATTTTCACTCTTAGGTTAATAATTGAGAAGTGCCTAAGTTTTCAAACACCTTTGGTCCTCAGTTTTATAGATTATGAGCAAGCGTTCGATTCTGTTGATAGAGGAGCTTTAGTAAAGGTTTTATCCTTGTATGGTATACCAGACAAATACATTAAAGTGATTAGTGCTATGTACGAGAATAACACTGCTGCGGTTAAGGTAGGAAATGAGGTTAGCAGCTGGTTTTGTATTAAATCAGGAGTTAAGCAGGGTTGTGTTCTATCCCCCTTTATATGGATTATTTTGATGGACTTTGTTTTAAGGAGCACAGGAAAGGCAATGGGAGACCACGGAATCAAATGGGGAGGAAAAAGTCTCCTGGACTTGGATTATGCTGATGATTTAAGCATCCTAGATGAAAGTGTGAGCAAAATGAATGAAGTTTTAGAGGTTTTGCGAGTTCAGGGTGCTAGTATTGGTTTGAAAATTAATGTTAGGAAGACCAAGTCAATAAGGCTAGGAATAAGTGAAGATGAAAAGGTGACGTTTGGTAATGAAAATATTGATCAGGTGGGCAGTTTCACTTACCTTGGTAGTATTATTAGTAAAGATGGTGGGAGCAGTGAAGATATTAAAAATAGAATAGCCAAGGCTCAGGGTGTTTTTTCACAGTTAAAAAAAGTCTGGATGAATAGGAAGATAAGTCTGCAAACCAAGATTAGAATCTTAGAAGCTACAGTGATGACAGTGGTCAAATATGGCTCTGAAGCATGGGCACTCTGAAAGGCGGATGAAGATTTGCTAGATGTTTTCCAGAGAAATTGCTTAAGGATTGTACTGGGTACCCGGCTGACTGACCGTATTTCAAACAATAGGCTATACGAAAAATGTGGTTCAATACCACTTTCTAGGTCTATAATGAAAGAAAGGTTGAGGTGGTTAGGGCATGTTGTTTGGATGAAGGATGACAGATTGCCGAAGATTGTTCTTTTCGGCCAACCATCTAGGGCTAAACGGAAAGCAGGTCGTCCCCGTTTGGGTTGTGAGGACGTCATAAAGAAAGATTTAAAGGAAATGGGAACTTCGTGGGCGGGTGTAAAAAGGGAGGCTTTGAATAGATTGGGGTGGAGGAGGAGCGTGCGTAGCTGTGTTGGCCTCAGGCGGCTTGGTGCTGCGATGAGTTGTTAGTAGTAGTAGTAGTAGATTTTTTAGAATTGTGTGCCCTTGTGAAGTGTTTTTGGTTTTTTAAACATCTATTCAATAAAATACAGATCAAATTCATTGATATGCTAATCGTATGCATTTATGATCGCCTGTAAAAATAAAGCAGTGTTTTAAGGTTCCAATACGCTGATCTGAATGCATGGAAAGAAAATTTTCATTTAATAAACCTACTCTCGACGGGAACGTTATTTGTGGTCAGGTCTCAGAAATCTCAACTTGGGAACTCTTTCTTTAAGAAAATAAAAATAATTCATTGAAAAATCATGATTATATGCTATAGGCGACGATAGACCGTTGATCATGATTATATTTGGGATCCTTTTTTGGGAGCGAAGTACTCAAGGATACAGGTTTCAAGCTGATCAGAAAGAAATTGTTTTCCCTTTTTGAAGCCCTCTTTTTGGGGAATCTGTGTACCCAGATTAGAGCTGTTTTTGTATATATTAGTTTTCCTGGCCCAGAAACTTACAGTTTTAGTTTTCAGTCCCTTCAAAAATAGGCCTTTGGCCCTGTTTTCGGTCTCATTTTGAGGTGAATCAATATTTCTTTTCTTCACTTATTAATTGTGAAACTTTCGACTTCGACCCAGAAACTATCGACTGTAAGTTTCAAGCCTTCCTGTAAAAATGTCTTTTGGCCCTTTATCGGGTCCAGTTTCTGGGGGAACTGTTTTTTCGTGTTGGTGTCCTGTTAATCCAAGGACTTTTTGGGTATAACTCTCAAGTCGATCAAAAAAAAATATTTCGTTGCTTCTTGTGACCGAATTTGTGGGGTCCTGCAAACTATTGGCCAATTTCATTATTTAAAGCCTTTTCCTCAGTGGATTTGGGGGTAATATCATCGTCTAAGGCAAGTTTATTACACCTTTCAAATAGTTTTGACAAAATAACTATTTTGATATTTGATCCAGCACCATTGGTAATAAAGGGCCAGTAGTCCAAAAAGGCACAAAAAGGGTTCGTTGCCTTCAATATACTTTTAGCCTTTATAAAACGACGCTAGAATTTTCAGTTTCCAATCAAAAAGTGTCTCTCTCCCAGTTTCTATGATCACTGTTTCCATACTGGGAATAAATAAGTTTAACATAAAATATGGAAGACACGTGGGTCTCTACTATAGGTAGCGCTATAAAAGGCCGACCTCTTATAAGAACCACTTATAAAAAGGCTCAGTTGCACGAAAAATTTAAGATAACATTTTTTTAAAAATATAAAGAAATGACGTATGAAATTGGGAACGTGAAAACTTGTAAGAGCAGCATAGTCAACATTTATTTTCTTATGGTGACTTTACATCTTATTATTTTCTATTCTAGCTCAGACAAGCAATTGAGAATGTAAACTCTGGAGTTTTACGTCCTTCAGAGCATATATCACCACTAGAATGTAATATTTCCAACGATGACTCAAGTATAAGAACAGATGACTCACCTTCACAAGCTCCGGAGACATCAAAGCTTATTAATGCACAGGAAAATACTGAAGAAGATGGAGCCAAATTAACATATGAATTTGATACAGAAACTGGAGAATTTAATAGAGCAGAGAACGCTAAAGAAGACTAATGAAAAGCCGTTGTTTCCAACAGTGCATCTAGGGGAGAAAGGGGAGGGATACTTTTTCACTAGAAAATTCTTCGAAAGTGAGTGTAAGGTCAAATTCCGACAGAAGATGGCAAATCTGCCTATCCAGCTATCTGACCAGTCCCTTTTTACGAAAAAAAACAAGAAATCTATCTATGAAAAAAAGAATGCTACTTAAAAAGAAGGAAGGGAGGAATTTTATGTCCAGGTGATGATTCTTAACAATGAAAAACGGTGTAAACAAGGTCATCTGAAGAAATTTGAAAAACTTCCTACAGAAGTTTTTCAACACTTCAGAAGTTTTTCAACACAAAAACGCTTCAGGCCTAGACTCTTCCTGGCTTTTTTCATAGGATAGTACCTGCCACGTCAAGGTATTGGTTTTTAATAACTACACTTTTTTCAGTCATATAGAAAATTTGATATAGCGTTAGACGTACCAGCACTTTTGTATACTAGAATTCTCCGTATTTCCTACGTATTTGCACTTAAATTGTAGTAAATTTGTTTAAAATTTTAATTTTAAATCAATTAATTAAAAACTTTATTGACTGAGCCAGACAGTAAGAACTAGAGTAATGAACAAGAAAAACAGACTTGTGCAAAAAAGACCAAACTAAATTCATAGAAAATTTTTAGTCCCCACCCCTGTTGTGCATTCACTTTCTCTAATCAGAAATTGAAAAGATCACTATGGAATAATTTAAATTCCTGTACAGCTGATATGTAAAGTAATATTGAACTAATGAAAACTTTTATATATAAGTTTAAAAGGACTGAATATAGAAGTTTAAAAAACTGATTTATGCATTGAGATTATTTCTAAAAATATTTTCTAAGAGATATTTTCTCTGCCACTATGGGTTAGTTTCTAAAAATTGGGCTTCTGGGATTTTCATGTGGATAATGAATTTGAAAATCAGTTCAACTAATTTTCCAATGATTTGAAGAGAATTGGCTTAGTAAAAGAAAAGAAACTGTAAAATAAACCCAATTTGGATAATCTGCAGTAGTTTTCTCCATTTGGCCTGGTAACTGCTATAATTTAGCGTATTGTTGTATCTAGTATATAATTTAGTATATTAGGATATAATTTAGTATATTTAGTATACAATTAAATAGGATTTATTATATTTATATTTACTATATAATTTAGCATAGTGCAATTTATTATAATTAATTATTATTTGGAAAGCCTGGGAACTGGACGTTGAACCAGTCTTAACTTCATTCCTTTATACTTCATTCTATATAAAGTAGTTGCTCCTAACAAAATGACTCATAAAACAAAAAGGAAATTATGAATCATGCTTTGTGGTTTCAATGTCTTATTTCGAACAACCAATAATATCGAAATTCTTACAAAAAATAAATTCTGATTGTATCTGGCTTACTTTTCCTGTTTAAGTCACGTACTCTGTCTTTCGGACTTTTTAGAATTTTAAAACCTAACAATCCTTGGGTGCTGCACATTTATAAAATTTATTCTTCTGTTTATATTCTTCTTCTTCTGTTTATATTCATCTGTTTATATCTATATTCTTCTGTTTTAATTGTTTAGGATAATTTGTTTTGTGTTGAGAGTTTTTATTACTGTTTATCTCAACATTTCACAGGGATCAATAGGTCAGTTCTGCCGTTTCATTAAAAATAAAAAATAAAATATCATCGCAGCACAAATTCGTTTGAGGCCAGCGTAGCAGTGCAAAGTAGTGGCAGTCTCTTGGCTATATTTAACTCACGGTTTGCAACTCCTTAAGCACGTTACAACAGGGTGGTTTAATCTGTAGTTCACAGAGTTTCTAGGAGTAGCCTAATTCGTTGCATTGTCTCATTTCAAAGGGGCGATAAATTTTTTCCCCTATAGTTCCAGTCGTACCTCACCCACTCCAAATTCTCAAGATTTTTATGATAATAATCTCGAGGTTTTAAGGGGGAAAAGTCTCCAAGTCCCTCCGATTTCTTGCTCACGTATTCCCTCTCCTAGTCACAGAATAGTGGCTCCATATTTGGGAGCAAAATTTCGTCTAAAGACTGATATTAATGAGTCTTCTTCTTCATTCGACTTCTTCTGTCATGAGTCTTCTGCGTCTTATGTGTCTTCTGCCAGTAAATTTTTCCATGGAGGGGGGGGGGGCACTTTTCTAATGAAAAATAAAGATAATAATAAATTCAACGACTTCAAATGTATTATTAGGTTCTAATATTTCCATTAAAATGAAAACATGGTTTTAAACAGATCAAAGGACATTGGTGAGTAAATAGAAAGGTACTTCGGTCTCAAAGTAGTTCTCTTTTTTACTCCCTTTTTAAGGGTGGTGGGAATTTCATCACCCTTCTCCCTGGCTCTTTCCAGTTCTCATGTGCAGCACTGCTAATGTAGGACTTTCTCCAAAACATTTTGTGAGGTTGAACGCTAAAGTTTGACAAAGTTTAGAAATTTTGGTAATTTTTTTTTCTTTTTGGTCACCTGCCCTCTCTTGTGGGCACCCCTATAACCCATATTTTCATCATTCTATTCAAAAAATTCTATTCCATGAACAATTTTGCATTGTGCTTTATCTGTTGCCTTTAAACTATTTTTACTTTTTATTACGTGACAGAAATGTCAAAACATTTGAAATTAATCTGTAAAGCATATTTTAAAATAGTAGAAATTTAAGGTATTAATAATGTGATAATGTGTTACCTATTTCTTTCTTTACGCTTTTACGCTATTTTTGTTTCTTTTACGCTATTTCTTTCTTTACGCTTTAGTGTACCATTACGTTTGATCTGAGTTGATCCATACAGCGTAGTTGTGTTCGTAAGGTCCTAGTCGAAAACCGGTGATTCCAATAGAAATATTTTGACTATTTTTATGTATTTACGTATTCTTTCAAATAAATTGTTTTCTTGTAGTTAATTTTTTACTTCTCTACTATCGTTTTTCTTATAAGCCACCTGTAAGAGGGTTTCAAAGCAATTAGGAGAAGCCGACGTTAAAAATTCTTTTTGAAGACGGTTTAAACAGAGATGGCCCGGGAGTAGTTTTTAAACTGAGCTGGAGATGACAGTATTTGTATGTTCCTTATTTATGCTGGATCATTACAAAAACTTATTGCGTCTAAAAATATAAAGAAAGTCTGTTTAGATAATCACACAGAGGTAAAGAAAGAAGAACAAAATACAAGTTGAATTTAACAAGGAACTTGATTTGTTTGTTGATATTCTAAACCCTGGTGGTTAGCCTAGCTAGTGACAGTTTGTCAATTTAACAAAGTGACAAATACCATACTCCATAAATTAATATGAATTTTGTTGCAATCAAGGTGAAGATCTTCATATACTGCTTGAGCAAGTCTGGTTTCTGACTCTCTTTATCATAGCTACAATTTTCTCGCCTATTTTTCATTCCTAAAGACAATGAATCTTAAAAATCAGCAAATTTCAGGTGTTTTACAGTTTTAAAGCTGTTTTGTTGTTAGAAACTTAACAGTAGATAAATTCCCTTACGCCCTCAGAACTTCAAACGATTCATAAATTTCGTGACATTCATTGTCATGCAAGGTTTTCTTTGGATGTAGGCTAACACAGCTTATGTGCGACAAATGTTTATTGTTTTTTGCCTTAAATTGACTTGGTCCTTTTGGCTGAAAACTGTTCTACAGTGTCGTTTTGGGTTTAAGGAGGGACGGAATAGAAACAATCCCGGCTATCCCTTCCATGTTAAATATTTTTAGCTTGTATGGCGACAACAGACGCATTAAGGCATCGATTTTGGTTCCTATCTGTTCCCCTGATCTAGCAATATAATCTGAGTTTGCTATTTTTTTAATACTTTTTACTTGGCTTTCTAAATTAGACTTTTTCGTGCAAAATCCATTTCGACTTGTATGAGGAAACGGTAAATACAAGTTTAATAAGTTTAACACGGACTTGTGGAGGATTTTGAAAGGAACAACTTTACTTTTAAGTTTTTTTACTAATTAGTTCCAAAAATACATTTTTATCAGTTTATTTAAAAGTTGTTACCATCAGTTTTACATTAGTACCTCCTAGGCGGTTGCATATTTAGTTTCAATAGGCGGGCATGATTACCAGTTTTCAGGTTATAAACTTTCAGGGTTTCAACTTGTATCGACTGACATAAAAGCTGATTGTTTCAACATATTGGGCAAATAGAAAAGCTCAGTCAAATTAGATTGCGGTCAGGGATTTTGAAAGAAAGGACAGGTAATTGAAGAAATTGGTCTTACTAATTCACAAAAGTGCTTTGTGAAACCTGGTCAAGAAGCGTAATAAAAGAGGAATTGGCTTGGTTACTGTACAGAAGCACAGGGAAAAACTAAAGCAAATATACAAAAAGCTTGGAAGACCACGACTTCCAAAACATTTACTCGACTTGAACGAAACATCTCTTCAAGAAGAGCCTGCAGCAGAAATCCCAAGACTGAAAGTTATAACTGCGGGTCGCAATTTAGAATCGGATATTTTAAAAAATGCTCGCTGGATGGTTAATGGGCCCTATTTTCTAAAGAGCTGCGAAGGATTGGTAATCAAACATATGTAAGTACCATTTGATTAATTTTGTAGTATGAACCTTTCAAAGAACTTAGACTTATTATAGGTTTATGTGCTTTTAGGGGCTTAGATCCGAATTCTCATACTTCTCTTAGGAAGTTGTGCGGATGAATTAATAGATGCAGACTGATAAACAAACCAACACGGGCAACGGAGGAGAGGGCGAATACACATTCTGTGTTTAAGTTTCTTTAATGGTTTTCTTTCTTTTTTAATTCTATTCACCTAGAGACTTTCAAATTCAAACACACTGAATGTGCCTTATGAAAGAGCATGTGACTTATGACCCTTCAATTTTTATCGCACTTTGTCCCTAGGAGAAAAAATTTTTAGAAATGTAGGATAAATCAAGGAAGTTGCAAATTTTTTGTCGAAAGGAGAAAGCCAGGGGATTGTAGCCCCCTAACAAATAGCGCAATTTCAAGGCATACAACTATAATTCATTCCATTCTGTAGCGTAAATCTTGAAAATAAACTAGACTTTGATCTATGACCATCTACTTAGTCACTGGCAGATCCAGGGATGAGCCCACTATTGTACGGCCAAATGAAGTACTTAATAACGATTTATGGAATGTAATTTCTTTTTGCTTTTGCTTTATATGTTTTAATGCTTAATTTTACATAATATTTTATCTGGAGATGCATAGGACTCTATAATCTTTTGACAAGAAAGTTTTAAAAAATGAGGGGGGGGGGGAGGTTATTGAAGCTTCAAAACTTATAACTCTTTAATATCGATCCGACTTAGTCCTAGTAGAAATTTCTTTTGATAATAAGGGATAAAGATTGGAAGTAAAATATTATTTGTCGCAAGAAGAGGGGTAGGGGATTGCAGTCTCCTAACAAATAACACTTTTTCTAGGCATGCAACTATCATTCATTTTATTTTGTAGTGTAAATTAAAAAAAAAAAACTAGACCTTGATTTATGACCTTCTGCTTAGTGATATTAACGATTTATTCCATACAGTTTTTTTTCTTTTGCCTTATATATTTTAATGTATTGTTTTATATAATATTTTACCGGAATATGCATAGCTTCACATAATATTTTGACGGGGAAGTAAAATAAATGCGTATCTGTGGGGGAAGGGGGGGGGTTGAAGCTACAAAAACCAGGTTTCTAGGCCATAATTTTCATTCTTATTATGAGAAGCAGTTCAGGTCGTCGACTTTTTGTCGTAAAGTTCAGCAGATAGTTCTAAAATAAGAGCAGCGAATTTAGTTCCTTCAATTTATATCCCTTGTAAAAAAAAAAAAAAAAAAAAAAAAAAAAAAAAAACGAAAATAAATTTAGAAAGGGTTTTATTTCTATTTTTTCTTATTGTAAATGTAAATGTAGAGAGGTCAAAGAAAACTTGTATGTGCGGACCTATTCAATCTGGTAAATAAAAAGTAAATGCCGTAACAAGAAGTGAAGAAAGCGATGGTAGTATTTCATAGGTGTTGCTTAATTAGTTTTGTAGTGTCGTTTTTACACATTTTTTTTTCTACTATTAAGGCCTTACACTTTTTGCAGTAGTAACAACAGAAACTCGAGTCTTATATAAGCAAGGCTGTATCCAGGGAAGGGGTATATACCGGGTTTGAATCCCCCGCCCCCTCCAAAAATTGTAGCAAAAATGCGCCAAATATTTTTTTGGTATATTCTTAAAAATGTTTATTACATCCCATCTCCAAACACAAACTGGATACTTTCTTGCTTATAATTACAAATAAAATATTATGAACATCTTTGCTCACAATTTCCGTCACGTAGATTTGCTACATACGTTCTAATGCATAGTTTTTTTGATTGTTTGTTTTTTTTTTTTTTTTTTTTTTTTTTAATGGGGAGTTGAAAAGAAATACTGTATGACTCGTAAAGTAGATTCGTAAAGTAGGTTTATAGATGCATTTTGATGGATTTTCTAGTGAACTTTTCTAGAT
>NW_028297437.1:208437-214538 GCF_049724085.1 Artemia sp. Qi Xiang Cuo
ATTTTTGTCTCTCTCTCTCTCTTTCTCTCTCTCTCTCTCTCTCTCTCTCTCTCTCTCTCTCTCTCTCTCTCTCTCTCTCTCTCTCTCTGGTGATGAGCGTCTGTTCGTCTGTTTCTTTGTCTGTCTTTGTGTGTTTGGCTCTGTCTGTTTTGTCTCTCTCCCACCGTGCCTGTGTATCTTAGCGTTTGTTTGTCTGTCTTTGTGTGTTTGGCTCTGTCTGTTTTGTCTCTCTCCCACCGTGCCTGTTTGTCTTAGCGTTTGTTTGTCTGTCTTTGTGTGTCCGACTCTTTGTGTTTGCATGTATCTCTCTCTCTCTCTCTCTCTCTCTCTCTCTGTCTCTCTCTCTGTCTGTGTGTGTGTGTCTCTCTGTCTGTCTCTGTCTCTCTCTCTCTTTCTCTGTCTCTCTCTCTCTCTCTCTCTCTCTCTCTCTCTCTCTCTCTCTCTCTCTCTCTGTGCCTGTGTCTGAGCCTCTGTTTGTCTGTCTCTGTGCATAGC
This sequence comes from Artemia sp. Qi Xiang Cuo, assembly GCF_049724085.1. Taxonomy (NCBI): domain Eukaryota; kingdom Metazoa; phylum Arthropoda; class Branchiopoda; order Anostraca; family Artemiidae; genus Artemia; species Artemia sp. Qi Xiang Cuo. The sequence continues at coordinate 208,933 of NW_028297437.1, forward strand.
TTTGTCTGTTTATTTGTCTGACTCTGTGTGTGTTTTTATTTATCTCTCACCAGGCCTTTGTGTCTGAGTGTCTGTCTCTGTGTCTGTCTTTGTGTGTTTGTGTGTCTGACCCTGTGTGTTTGTGTTGTTTTTTTCTCTCTCGTACGGTGCCTGTGTTTCTTAGTATCTGTTTGCCCGTTTCTGTGACCTTCACTAAGCCACTTTTGCCAGCCGAATCAAAGGCCCGTTAATAACCTGTGAAACTCAGGAGTCTGATGATTCAGGCACTTCTCAGTCATATATAAATCGGAGTGTGAAACTTTGGTCAATATACTCGCTCCCTTTCCTAAAATTATGCTGTTCTTCTCTTGAAGCTTTATTGGCATCGTCTTTGAGTATAATAACCATAATTGCGCAAAGTACTTAGCTTTTTAGATAAAACAAGCTTTTACCTTAATCAATATATTCACTCACCTGAGTGAGGTATTGAGGCTCTTAGAAAGTAATGAAGTAACGTGCAACAGGCTTTGAAAAAAAATGGTCAGTTTCTCTTCTCAGTACCACAGAAATTTTAATCATAAATTTGTTCTTGATTTCTATAAAAGAGTAACTGCCGCAGTTGTTGGAGCTGCAACAGAATCCCTTTCACTACTTACATAAGGTCTACTTCTCAACTCTATTAAAGGGAGAATAGTGTATACTATGTACATACATTTCATAAATGTATATACATTTCATAAATGTACATACATTCATAAAGTTTCATTACACAAAATATTGGTACATGAGGAGACATGTGATTTATGTAATAAATAGCGCCATGTGATTTATTAGGCAGCTCAATGAAGAGGAAGATTAAACCTCAAACAATTGTAGACCTTTCAGGAAACATAATTCTTAGTAAACTTTCTAATAGTGCCTAAAAGTACTATTAGTACTTTCCAAAAGTACTAAAAGTTGAAGCCTTCCTTTGAGAAATGGTGAGGTTACTTCCCAATCCTTATTTGCAAAACCATTATTATATTGATTCTGGGCTTATCAGAATTTTGTCCACCTAAATTATCAATTTTGAATAATATGCACTGGTCTGCCTTGTTTTCTTTAGATGTGGTCTGCTTAAAGAATGTCTCTTTTTTTGTCAAAAATCTTCCAAATTTTTGCCAGAAGGTACATGAACCATTCTGTCTCCTTTGAGTATAGATGTTACTAAATAGCAGTGTACACCTAACTCCAGGGGAGTATTTCCAGCATTTTATTGGGGGGGGAGCAAGAGGGGTCCATATCTGGATAGTCAAGGGGCATGGGCTATATAAGAGTTTTTATCCAATTTTCTGGGGGGGGGCAATTGCCCCTGCCTTTGTGCAGCCTCCCCCCGAAACGACACCCCTGCATATCTCTAATAATCTAAGATAAACAGCTAACTTTCTGGTTAGGCTGTATTGTAACAGATAAATAAAACGAAAATAAATAAATAAAAATAGAAATTTTTTTAGTCCGCTTTCTGAGGACCTATGCCACCAGTTAAAAGGCTCTTCACATTTGGTTGAGAGTATAAATATTGTGCAACGACAGCACCTGCAGTGGCACCAATCCAATATACCACGAAGTGTTCAGCTGCAGTGTGGCCAAGGCATCCATACTTCATAGAGGTGGCCAAGGCTGGATTGAAATAGCCTCCAGAGAAGTTCCAGGCTAAAAATATTTGTTTTAGAAGGGGAAACAATTTCATAAATAAACTAACAATAAAAATAGGTATATTTGGCCAAATAGCCGAGGAGAATATCACAATAATTTCTGAGGAGAGAGGGGACAACTGAAACTAAGAAAATACATTTTTATCTCCAAATATCGGGGTTCAGCACATTTTAGCCTTGAAACAAAACACACAATTTCTAGGAACCTTCAGGAGATCACACTCCAAACCACTCAAACACCCTGGAAAAGATTTATATTCTATCCCGCACCTGCATTAAGGTGATGAGGTCAACTTGAAAATTTTTACCTTGCAGATATACTTTGTTAAAAAATTATTCAATAAAAATAAAGGATAACATTAAAACTAAAAATAAACAGAAATCATCATATTTATGTGAGGGGCCACCACCCTTCACCCTTGCTCCTCACACTAAAGTTTGGCTCTGGTTTACCCGAAAGCATTTTATGAGGCATCGATAGAACTAAACTCCGTGCTTTGGTATCTGGGTCGAGCCTCATGGATCTAAAGTCGGGCAGTAGCTTGCTAATCTAAAGGCTCACATAAAGATGATATATACGGTGATATTTATTTTGTGGGGAATCTTCCTCCTTTTGAATCTGTTACCAATGGTAAAATCCTCCCTCTAAATTTACCTGAAGCACCTAAGTTGAAAAATTGAGCCTATAACTGTTTGGTAGGGTTTAGTACCCCCCCACGGTACCTAATCTATTTGGATTTAATCTAATAGCATATTTAAAGCATATCTCGAAACTTTACTTATTATATTCAAATTATTGAAAGAGCCTACTTGCAAGTACAAAATGGTGACCAGTCCAATCATAGGCAGCGCGCTAGCGTTGCCTAAGTAAGGAACGATTTGGGCACAATGTGTTTTTTTTTCGTTCTCCATACTCGGGCACTTCGTATTGAAGGAGTTGTCGTAGAAACTTCGATAAGAGCTCAATTTACTCGAAATTAGATTGGCTAGTGCCCATTTTAATATTCGAAAGGGATTGGTGGGCAACTAGCTCCTCCCTAGCCCATCATTCCCAGAGACACATGAAATCTAAATTTTGAGATAGCCATTTTGTTCAGCGTAGTTGATTTCCGCATAGAAAATATCTTTTTGAGGAGGACACCCCCCCACAACCCTCGGGGCAAGGGTTGTAAGTTATGCCCTGGGGGCATATAAGGTTTTTACTGTAGGTGTCGTCGTAGAAACTTCAAAAAGGGCTCATTCGATTGGAAATTGAAATGGCTAGTGCCCTTTTTAATAGTAAAAGTGATTGGAGGGCAACTAGCCCCCCCCACGCCCATTATTCCCCCAAACACATCCAATCAAAATTTTGAGATAGCCATTTTGTTCAGCATAGTTGATTTCCAGATAGAAAATATGTTTTTGAGGAGGACACTCCCCCACAACCCTCGGGGCAAGGGTTTCAAGTTATGCCCTGGGGGAATATAAAGGAGGGCCACTAGCCCCCCCACGCCCATCTTTCCCCCAAATATATCCAATCAAAATTTTGAGATATCCATTTTGTTCAGCGTAGTTGATTTCCAGATAGAAAATGTTTTTGAGGAGGACACTCTCCTATAACCCAGGGGGCAAGTGTTTTAAGTTATGCCCTGGAGGCATATACGGTTTTTATAGAAGGCGTTGTCGTAGAAACTTCAAGAAAGGCTCATTCGATTGGAAATTCAAAGGGCTAGTGCCCTTTTTAATAGTTGAAAGTGATTGGAGAGCAACTAGCCCACATCGTAAAGAACGATGTGGGCACAATGTATTATTTATTTTTCTTTTTTCTTCTTCTTCTCCACACCCGGGCACTTCGTATCGAAGGAGTTGTCGGAAACTTCGAAAAGGGCTCATTCGATTGGAAATTGGAGTAGCTAGTGCCCTTTTTAATAGTCGAAAGAGATTGGAGGGCAACTACCCCCCCCCCCTCCCCACGCCCATCATTCCCCCAAACACATCCAATCAAAATTTTTAGATAACCACTTTGTTCAGCGTAGTTGATTTCCAGATAGAAAATATCTTTTTGAGGAGGACACTCCCCCACAACCCTCGGGGCAAGGGATTTAAAATATGCCCTGGGGGCATATAAGGTTTTTATAGAAGGTTTTGTCGTAGAAATTTTTAAAAAAGGCTCATTCGATTGGAAATTCAAAGGGCTAGTGCCTTTTTTAATAGTCGAAAGTCATTGGAAGGCAACTAGTCCCCCCCCGCGCCCATCATTCCCCCAAACACCTCCAATCAAAATTTTTAGATAACCATTTTGTTCAGCGTAGGTGATTTCCAGATAGAAAATAATTTTTTGAAGAGGACACTCCCCTACAACCCTCGGGGCGAGGGTTTTAAGTTATGCCCTGGGGGCATATAAGGTTTTTATAGAAGGCGTTGTCGTAGAAACTTCAAAAAAGACTCATTCGATTGGACATTCAAAGGGATAGTGTCCTTTTTAATAGTCGAAAGTGATTGGAGGGCAACTAGCCCCCCCACGCCCATCTTTTCCCCAAACACATCCAATCAAAATTTTGAGACAGCCATTTTGTTCAGCGTAGTTGATTTCCAGATAGAAACTATCTTTTTGAGGAGGACACTCCCCCACAACCCTCGGGGCAAGGGTTGTAAGTTATGCCCTGGGGGCATAAAAGCTTTTTATAGAAGTCGTTCTTGTAGAAACTTCAAAAAAGGCTCATTTGATTGGAAATTGAAAGGGCAAGTGCCCTTTTTAATAGTCGAAAGTGATTGGAGGGCAACTAGTCCCCCCCCACGCTTACCTTTTCTCCAAACACATCCAATCAAAATTTTGAGATAGTCATTTTGTTCAGCGTAGTTGATTTCCAGATAGAAAATAGGTTTTTGAGGAGAACACTCCCCTAAAAACCTCGGGGTAAGGGTTTAAATTTATGCCCTGGGGGCATATAAGGTTTTTATAGAAGAAATTGTCGTAGAAACTTCGAAAAGGGCCAATTCTATTGGAAATTGGAGTAGCTAGTGAGTAGAGATGGGGGTACCAGCGCGATCACGCACCCCTGCTGCCACCTATAACTTTTTTTTGCACCCCAAATATGGGCATAGAGTCATTAGGGAGAACACGTGGTTAATGGGGTCAATGACCTCTTTTTCCAAGGTTAATTTATTTGTTGTTTCTATGTGTAATAGCTCCATGACAAAGTTTGCACATGCGCATTGAATTCTACCGGGAAACAATACTATTGATCTGGAACTCGAGGGGGAAGTGAATTTCCGAGAACTTGATTTCGTAATTGAGGGGAACATGGAGTTCCGTGAAATTCATTGCGTAATCGATTGCGAATGTCATGGTGTCCAGAAATAGTATTTGTTATTGTTATTCGAGCCAGATGTTATGAGGTTCCGAGAAACAGTTAATGACACTTCCTTCTTGTTCGAGGCAGATGTTATGATCCAGAAATAGTGTTTGTTGTTGTTATTCGAGCCAAATGTTATGGGTGTCCCGGAAACAGTTAGATCACCACTTCCCAGCCAATGTCAAGGTCAATGTTGTTGTTGTTTTCGAGCCAACTTTCTTTTCAGGTCAGTCTAGAGTTGGCAGTCAGAGTGAAAGGATTTTTGCTATAGTTTTTTCAATCTGTGAATAGAATTCACTAAGCTTTTAGTGAGCAGTGTAATAACATGAGTGAACAAGTTGAGTTAGAAATATCCTTTTATTGCAACTGTTCTATTTGTAAGGAACATTTTTATGATTTTGAGCATTCACAAGAACCTACTGAATGTTTAGACTGCATAGAGGCAGAGACAGATGAGAAGAATCTGGAGGAAACGAGAAGAAACATTATACGTGACATGGGGAGAAATTTATATCGATTGCAAGTAAGCTCAGATAAAAGAAGGATTGATATGTTAGAAAAGGAAGATCAAAAGAAGAGACTGGTAAAAGAGGGCTTT
>NW_028297438.1:0-28450 GCF_049724085.1 Artemia sp. Qi Xiang Cuo
CAATAGATCGAGACGCCTGATCAAAACTGTTTTACAATGCCTTCTGGTATATAAACAAAGGCAAGAACAGTATTTAAATTGTTGTTTTTGGGGTTTAGGGGGGGGGGGACGATCCCGAGGTGAGTTTAGGTTACGTGTTTAATATATTGTCTGCTATGACCCCCCACCCCCGGATGGGCAACTATATGGCCCCAATTTGTTTATAAAATATTACATATTCATCCTTTTTTATTTTATTTCATTAGCATTAACCAAACTAGCACTATATAAAAGAGCCCGGTTAATAGAACAGTACCATTTAAACTGTTGTTTTTTGGGACTTAGGGGGAGAAAAAGGTACCTAGGTTAGGTTACGTATTTAATATATGTGCGGCTTTACCCCCCCCCCCCTAATGTTAAAATATATAGCCCAAAATTGTTTATAAACCAGTATACATTCATCCTATTTTATTTCATTTTATTAGTATTAACCAAAGTTGACTTTTTAGATAAGTCCAAATAATGGGAAAGCACCAAAATTCTTTATTGCTTTTTAGGGATTTTGAAAAATTTGCAGTGAAAACAGCACAGGAGGGGCAAGCTTTATGTTGCAAGTTAATGAACCTTTGGCAATTCAAAATCCTAAAATCTCTAGAGGAGGGACTTCTCAGAATAAAAAATGATTGAATTTCAAAGTTATCCCTGACTATCCCCTCCCTCCCTCCTCCGGTCCACACAAATTCAGCATGTCCTACCCTTCACCAAACCTACTTTGATACTTGCACTCTGCAATAAAAACTTTAATAGACTGAATGCATTATAATTGCCGATTTTGTATTTATTTTCTGAATACAGGCCAATGTGTAAAGCGAAAACAAACAGGTAGTCCTATTCTTCAAATAATAACAAATAATCTGCTTAATGGCATCCTTTTTTGTTGATAACATTAAGTCCATGTATTACTTGTTGTTTTCTAATTTGTAATAAAGAAAACCGGTTATCTATTATTGTGTAGATTCGATTAGATATTGACAGTTAAAATGGACGGCATTCATCGACAGTTCAAAATGAGAAATAGGCTTCAATTCTTGACAGTTGGAGAGGGGTAAAATATATTTTTTTCAAAATATAGGGGCGGGGGAATTGTTTCTAAGGTTTTTCACGAAAATACTAAAAAAAGGCATTTGTCAATTAAATCATCCAGGAAAATATTTTCAAAATTGAGAGGGGTGGGGGGGGGCCAAAAAGAGACGACGGATAATATACCAACAGTCCCCTTCTTAACAGATTTAACTTAAAGGAGAGCTTCATGGAGAAAAGTGTTTCAGTCAAAAAAATCTTATCTTTTTATTCTCATATCTCATTTTTGTCCCCCACGTGTGATTTTAGAAAACTATCAAAATGGACCCAACATGTGATAGATACTAGACAAAACAGCTACCATTTTTTCCCCTTTTTTTCATTATTTATTTACTGTATTAGATTATTGTAAGCTTTACTTTCGTTGTCTAATAGTTGGGGGAGTCCATCCAATGGTGCTTACAACTAGTATACCATTCTGCAGAGCAATATATTCAAGTCGAATAGAGATTTCATATAAACAGTCTTTATTTATCTCAAAGCCATAGCTTGAACTACATACTTATAACGTACAATTCATAAGTTCGACTCTCCCCATCCAAAGGCTAAACGCACCAATATATACGTATCTTTCTATGGGTTTATGAATATTTTCTAGGAATCTAATCACTTTTCACATTACTATGGTTAAACACATATTCAAGGAAATCCCTTGGATTCCCTGACAAGCGGAAGTTGTAACAAAAATATTGACAGCTAGGTTAATCTATTAACACAATTTAAATCAGGAAGAGACTTTACATTATTGTCGGTTTTTAAATGGCTTACCCAAATTCAAGATGTTACATTACTTTGAAGATTCGGGGTGACCGCAAAAAATCAACGTCAGAATTTTTTAGTCTTAACCCCAAAAATGATTCCCATTTCCAGATATTGAGATGGCCGAAATTTGGGCTGGATCAAACGACGTGCGTCGCTCAAAGTTTGAAAAAAATCTAAATTTTGGGCCGAAAAGCCTACACATCGAGCCATAGCACCAGAGCGGTAAATAATAAAAGCCCGCTTAATGTGTCAAACAAAAGCTAATTTTGTTAAGGAAAATTTATATTCTCTACAAAATTGTTGTTACTTTAAGTCAAACAGAGTTGCAACAGCCTTTAGCCCCAACACCATGACCTGACACCACCAGTAGCCAGTTTGGTAGTACACTAAGAATTTTATGGATTTCTATATACTCCCTCTCTCAAATAACATTTTTTCATAGTATAAAGTATGTAAATCGGAAAGCTGAGTGTTGTAACGCGACAACACAACGAGTCTGAGTTAATAAAATCTATGAATGTTCATTATCTATTTGAGTAGAGAAACGATTTATTTTTGATAATTTTCTAATTGTCTGTTTTTATTCCGATACTCCCATAATTCTCTGCAACCCGTTCCCGACATAAATTCCTCTATGAACCTCTTTATGCAACTGAAGACCAGTGTTTCCACGCTAGAAAATAAAAAACCCTGTTTTTTTCGGTAAAAAATCTACAGTCCAAAATTTTCTTGGCAAGCACAGGCTGCTTAGATTTTATTTCCTGCTAACATATATTCGTTTTTTAATATTGCAATATGGCTTCTTAAACCAGAACCGGTAATCAGACAGTTCGACGAGCTTAGCTGACTGACATTTTCGACATTACAACGGCAGGAAAAGTCAAAACCACAGTTTATAGAATTAGCAATATGATCATTCTCTATCTCACCCATTATAGAAACCCGGACCGAGGTGCAAGTGCTCCGAAGAATGTAAAACATAAGCGGCATTAGATCTTTTCACGGGTAGACAAGTCAGATTTCTCTTGAACGCGAAACTTGGCTTCAATGTTGGAACACTAATTTTGAAGAAACTAATTTTAAATTAATTTATTCCAATACATACATGAAAATCGGTAATTAGTAGTGCAATGTTATTATTAGATGTTTTCAGGAATTAAAAATAGGTTTCGAAGTCTTGAGTTTGTTTTCAAAGGCATCTTGAGAAAGTTTCTGCCAAAATACCTGTTCCAGGGTAATTGGACCGCTGATGGCACATCAAATGAGAGGAGCTGTTTGTACGTGCCAATATATATATATATATATATATATATATATATATATATATATATATATATATATATATATATATATATATATATATATATATATATATATATATATATATATATATATATATATAGAAAGTATTTAGATAGAATGTATTTAGGGGGGGGGGAGGGGACGAAGACCGGAGGGATTGATGACCCTCTGATCACTGTCGAGTCCTAAAAAGGGGACAAGAATTTTTGATGTCTAATCTAGAGAGCCTCCTCCGACTTTGATGCAACCAAACCATCAAAAGAAACTTTACAAGTCAATGATTAGAAGCTAGCATAAGTTACAGCACTGTCCAACAGGGCTGGGGGAGAAGGAGGGGGTTCAAACCCAGAGCCGTAGTTATTTGACATTTGGACCATTTTAAACAAAAAACTAACTCAAAATTTTGATCAGAAGTGTTAGAGAAAAAAGGGCGTGTGGGGGATGGCTGGTTGCCTTCTGATTACTCTTGAGTTTTACTTTCAATTTCTAGTCACATTAGCCTCCTCCGATAAGTATATGACCACCCCTACTATCACACCAGATATGCTCCCTGGTTATAAGCTATAACCCATGCTCCTAGGCTTTTCGGGATTATGTTAACTCCGGATGCATTGGTTTATGATGTCTGGGCAATTTTGAAAAAAATGATTATCTTAAAACTTTTATAGAATACATTTGAGAAAAAAAGATGTGGGGGAGCTAGCTGTCCTCTAATCACTTTTGATTCTTTAAAAGAGAAATCGAAACTCCAGTTTCCAATCGAATGAGAATACTCAAAAGTTTATGCGGCACCCTTTTCCATAAGAACCTTATGTGTCCCCGAGGCATAATTTACAACCCGTGCCCCCGGGCTCTGAATGTTTATCAAGCCAAAGGCATTTTATATAATCTTTGGACGATTTTAAACGAAATGGCTATCTCAAATTTTTGGTCAAATGACTTTGAGGAAAACAGGGCTCAGGGACCTGTTGTTTTCTGATCACTTTTGACTCTTAAAATGCAGAACAGGGGTTCAAATTGTTTTTTCTACATTTCTCACAAGGACATTAGCTTAAGAGACTTGAAAATAGTAATAGAATCTGAGTTTTTACTCCGTTTGAGATACAAGAACTCAAAGTTTAATATTCAGGAAATTATAAAGATAATTATTATCTGCCAAGATAGAATTGGCGTTATATATCAAGCGTCCAGACTTTTCAAGACCAAATTGGATAAAATGTAAAATGACCTATCGAATGCAAATTGTAAATTTTTTGAAAGCGAATATAGGATTCTGCTGCAAAATGACAGATCAGCACCAAAAAAGATAATAAATTACAATTTTACGTAATTAATTTATAATTACAGGATAATAATCACACATTTTTTTAAGGATTTGCCAAGAGTCTTGGGTTGATTTAAAGACAAACAATAGATCCTAGGCTAAAACAAACCCCACCTTAAAATATCTTAAAAAGAATAAGAAATTGTCATTTGATTTACTCAAAAATTAGCCTAACCGACACAGAAAAGAGCAGAAGTCCAAATTAAACAATGTCCTTCAGCAATTACTTTTTTTTTTCAACACTACTAACGATCTCCTTACAAATACCTGCCATCTAACATTATAATGGAATTATACAATTGACCAGTCAACACAATGAAAATTGTATTTAAGCTCACCTACGGTAGAGATTTCTCCGACTTTAGATGGCCTTCTTAAGCAATGCTGCCACGTTATGTTTAGGCATTTTTAGATTATTCATGTATTAATTTCGTAAGGAGACCATCACAAAAGAGGAAACATTGTTAAATCCTAAGAAAGGTTGACAATATTCTGGCGACTATCCCATTGGAATGTTCACTGGAAAAAATAAAAGCCTAAAAGAATGAAAATCCGTTATTATTAGTCTTCCCTCCACTGGTCTAATATTAGCATATAAACCCAAAACCTATCCTAGTGCTGGTGGGTCCCGGGGAATAACAGACTCCCACTCTCGACTCAAATATAAGAAAATAAAGCAAAATAAAAGTAAAAAACATAATCAAAGTGGGCAGCCCCCCCCCTCAAGTACAACTACCTCCACCCAATCCGGTCATGGTGCCTATGTCAGCTACTTCAGTTGCCCCTGCCATCTTCAAATGGCTCTGCATGACATTTTTAAGGCCTATCTAGTCGTGTTTGGATATCAAGAATTGTGTGGATGGTGGAAAATGTGTTTAGTTCATCAAAAGCTTGACAGAAACTAAAACTAAAGTTGCCCCAACAGTTAAGATAACTTGAAAGAAGTAATGAATATAAATTAATGTTTAATATATAATGATTTTAATTCCTGTAAATTTCTGCAGTTCAAGATTCTAGATTTTATTTAACAGATTTTGGTTATATAATTAAGAATAAAGAAATAACAAATGTTCGGTTAAAATAAAGTGTAAATAAATTTCATGCCAAAGAGAATCTGTGTGGTGGGGGGGGAGGGCTTAGGTGCCAAACACCTGTTGGTAATAATTTCTTTTAGTTTTAATTTCTATCTGAGTATAAATTTTAAATTCCCGACGTTATAAAATTTATTTAATGAACTGTATCAGTATGTTTTGTATTGACTTTATATGTTATTATTTGTTTTAGACTTGGTTTGTTTTGTATTTCGTTTAGTCTTTCATATGGTAATTTTTTTTTTTTTTTGGAGAGTATAATTTTTTATATTTAATCGGCTTCGGTTTTAATTTTGTATCCCTTTGTTTTTTTCTGAAAGACCTCTTTGCAGGTAGTTTTGTTTTTAAATTCATTCTTGTTTATGTCTATTATTGATCAATTTAATGATTCTTTTTTTTAGATTTTTTTTATAGATGTATCTAAAACACCAAATGTATAAAAGCTTGATTTTTTCATAAAAGTATTTTCTTAAGCATAGTTCTAAAAGCTCTATAAGCCTTGGGGCAGTACTCAAAAATCAAAATGAATTAATTTAAGTACATCTCCAATGTATCCAATAGTTTAACTAGTTGTATTAATGTATCTTTTCAAACCTTTGAGTCATATAAAAAAAAAACCTTCAAAAGTGTATATTTATGGTATTTTTAGATATATTAAAATTACCAGATTTAAGCTCTTGCATCAAAAGCTATAAGCCTGAGAATATTTGCTTTCAGGGCCGCATCCAGTATTTTTAATACGTTTCACTTTTTGTTCGGGGGGGGGGGCAGGCTGGATTGGGGTTTTTTATACCTTTCATGGAGGGAGAGGAGGTTTAAAACAACTAAAAAAAATCAGAAAAATGTTTTTTGGCAAAATATTAAGGGGGGGGAGGGGGTCAAACCTATTAAGTCCCTGGCTGCAGCCTTAGTTACCTGATTTTTTAAAACCCCGAAAGAGTAAGTAATCTTATTGGAAATTTCAGAATTGAATTTAGCCTTCTAAAGATTCCTATTTTATATGTATCCTATAAATATTTGTGATATAGTATTTTTAGAAGGAACATAACGGATGAGTTTTATTTGCAAATGTCTCCCAAGTGGGGTGGGCTTAGGATTTTAGTTCTGAAAGTTTTTTTTTAGAAAATTTGGTATTTTCCCAGTATATGGGCCTATAAAAGGAAACTAATCACGAAAAATCCATTTTTGACGGTTTAATTCCAGACATCGCTATACAGTAAAGCAATGCTTATCGTGGTTTCAATGTGTTTACGATATTTAAACGGTACTGTTCTATTAACCGGGCTCTTTTGGATACGACAATGCACACCAGTCACTTGCAATAGATCGAGACGCCTATGCCTTCCCAAGGCGAAAATTATGTCTAGGCGAAAATTATATATATATATATATATATATATATATATATATATATATATATATATATATATATATATATATATATATATATATATATATATATATATATATATATATATATATATATATATATATATATATATATATATATATATATATATATATATATATATATATATATATATATATATATATATATATATATATATATATATATATATATATATATATATATATATATATATATATATATATATATATATATATATATATATATATATTTTACTATATATACTTTACTATATATACATATATACATTATTTAATTTCTTGTTCTTACTTTGACTTACTTGCATGTAAGAACATCTGGTAGAAATTTCTCGTCTAAGAGACAATTTCTAATAATAAAATACTATCATGACAAATAGAATAGACTGCTAAGACGATGTAGTTCTTACTTTGTAATATGCAACATGTTTATATTAAATAGTTTATCATGTTTCCTTCCATTGTCATCAATATTTATAAATCAGTGTTAAATGTCTTAAATTCCTATGCAATCAGACAGGGTGAATGCTTTTGATGAATCAGAGCAACAAATTTTGTATTAGGAAAGAACGGTTATTAGGAAATGAAATCGTGCTGTTTTTTATCATTAAAGTGTTCCCTTCAGATGAGCCGCACTCCTAAACTTTTTCCGATATTTTTTTCCCATTTAGTAAAATTCAGTTTCAACTTCGTTTCTACCGTGGCCGCACTATATTTTCAAACCGTTAAATAATGTCCAAAATGAGCCAAAAGGCAGGCACATAAATCAGAAGATAGGTACGAATTGGTGGGCATATGCCCTCCAATACTTTGATAACAACTTTTTTGCACTTTCATCTTAAAATTCGAAAATAATCAGATCCAATCCTCACCAAAAATTAAAAGAATTCTACAATTATCCTAACAATTTGGTAATTTTATAGCCTTTATATTATTTTGTTAGGTAAAAACACAACATTAAACGTCTTTCTATGATCTTCCAAAATATATCCTACAAGTCGCTTGCTTCTCAAGTTCCATTTTGAGCTATTAGAGGGCGCTTAAATAAAGCATACTATTCCTTAATATTTTCTTGAAGTAACTGGGTATCCAAATTAGCAAAAACTAAATTTTAAAGTATATAAAACTTTAACTTTACCCAAGCTAATACGTTCTGGTCTAACCCAGGCCCATCGGTGCCAACGAAGGGATGACATTTCTCCCTCCTAAATTAAAAAAATTCTTTTTTAGGCCTGGGAAAGATATTGCATTTAGAAAAAGCATAAAACAAGGAATCTAACGGTAATATTTGTATTATATTCGCATGCTCCCTTTTTATGTCGTCAATCATTATACTTTTGTTTCCCCCCCCCAAAAAAAAACAAAAAAAACGAGGGTCTGCATGCAAAATGTGTTTGGTACAATTATTCTTCTTATTGGATAGATAGATAAAGAAGAGTATATTAAATCTAAACTGTTCGGCCACAAACATAGTAAATTAAGATAAATGAAAGGAACAAATAACACAAACTTTCATCAGCGATCATCATAAAACACTTAAATGAAACACTACATTAACCTAATAGTAGTACTTAATACTTGGAAAATCGGTCATTGAAAAAAAAAAAAACACTTAACCATTGGAAAAAACACATAAATGAAACATTAAATTTAATTTATGCTTTTTTTTTTTTTTTTTTTTTTTTTTTTTGTTTTTTTTTTATTTAAAAAAAATTCCGAATACCTCGCTATTCTCCTGTAATTTTTTAGTGGCAACACCTAGAAGGAGTTGTTTTGTAACGTCAAACTGTCCAAATATTTTACCCCCCCCCCCCCGTTTGAGCAAATATATTGCCCAAATTATATATTTCCCATCTATTCTGTCACTTGTCTCTCCTGTCTCATGCTAAGATGAAAGAAACTAACGAAGAAACCGGTTTGGTCTCGAGTTTTACACAGCGTAAACTTGAGTGAGTGGCGCAAAATGCACAAGTACAAAAATTCCTTCCCCCTGCGGAAAAAAATAAAAATAAAAATAAAACTCAAATAAAATTCTCAAATTTGGAAAGCCTTATTTTCCACGGGGGGGGGGGATTTTCCGGGGTATTTTCCGTGGGGGGGGGTATTTTCCGTGGGGGGTATTTTCTGGGAGGGTATTTTCCGGGGGGATTTTCCGCAGGGGGTATTTCCCGGGGGGTTATTTTCCAGAGGGGGAGGGGTAATCGCTGAAGGGGTAAACACCAGCCACCGTTTCCTATATATCATAGGCAGTGCAATAGCTCTGCCTTAGTAAAGAACGACGTGGGCACAATGTTCTATTTATTTTTTTTTTCCTCCGTACCCGGGCACTTCGAATCGAAGGAGTCATTATAGAAACTGCGAAAAGGGCTCACTCGATTAGAAATTGGAGTGGCTAGTGCCCTTATTAATAGTTCTAAGTGATTGGAGGATACATAGCCCCCCCCCCCCTCACACCCATCTTCCCCCAAACACATCAATCAAAATTTTGAGATAGCCTTTTTGTTCAGCGTAGTTGATTTAAGGATAGAAAATATGTTTTTGAGGAGAACACTCCCCCACAACCCTCGGGGCAAGGGTTATAAGTTATGCCCTGGAGGCATATTAGATTTTTAAAGAAAGTGTTGTCGTAGAAACTCCAAAAAAAGGCTCGTTCGATTGAAAATTCAAAGGGCTAGTTCCCTTTTTAATAGTCAAAAGTGATTGGAGGGCAAATAGATCCCCTCCCCCCACGCCGCTCATTCCCCCACACACATCCAATCCAAATTTTGAGACATCCATTTTGTTAAGCTTACCTGATTTCCACATAGAAAATATGTTTTTTACAAGGACACTCCCCAACAACCCTCGGGGCAAGGGTTTTAAGTTATGCCCTGGGGGAATATAAGGTTTGTCTAGAAGGTGTTATCATAGAAAATTCAATAAAGGCTCATTTGATTGGAAATTCAAAGGGCTAGTGCCCTTTTGAATAGTTGAAAGTAATTGGAGGGCAGCTAGCGCCCCCCCCCCCCATGCCCATCATTCCCCCAAACACATCCAATCAAAATTTTTGAGATAACCATTTTGTTCAGCGTAGTTGATTTCCAGATATAAAATATGTTTTTGAGGAGGACACTCCCCCAAAACCCTCGGGGAGAGGGTTTTAAGTTATGCCCTGAGGGCATATAAGAACGATGTTGGCACAATGTATCATTTATTATTTTTGTCCTTTAGATCAGGGCACTTCGTATCGAAGAAGTTGTCGTAGAAACTTCGAAAAGGGCTCATTCAGATGCAAATTGGAGTGGCTTGTGCCCTTTTTAATAGTCGAAAGTGATTGCATGGAAACTAACACCCCTTCCACGCCAACCATTTCCCGAAACACATCCAATCAAAATTTTGAGATAGCCATTTTGTTCAGCGTAATTGATTTCCAAATAGAAATTATGTTTTTGAGGAGGAAACTCCCCCCCAGCCTTCATGGCCAGGGTTGTAAATTATACCCTGGGGGCATATAAGGTTTTTATAGCGTGAGATAGCCATTTTGTTAAGCGTAGTTGATTTTCACATAGAAATTATAGAAATAATTTGTTTGAAGAGGACGTTCCCTCACAGCCTTCAGGGCAAGGGTTGTAAGTTATGCCCTGGGGGCATATAAGGTTTTTATAGAAGTCGTTTTCGTAGAAACTTCAAAAAAGGCTCATTGGACTGGAAATTTAAAGGGCTATTGTCCTTTTTAATAGTTGAAAGTGATTGAAGGGCAACTAATCCCCCCCATGCCCATCATTCCCCCAAACACATCCAATCAAAATTTTGAGATAGCCATTTTGTTCTGTGTTGTGGTTTTCCAGATAGAAATTATGTGTTTGAGGAGGACACTCCCCCACAGCCCTCTAGGAGAGGGTTGTAAGTTATGCCCTGGGGGCATATAAGGTTCTTATAAACGCGTCGTCGTAGAAACTTCAAGAAGGGCTCATCCGATTGGAAATTGAAATGGCTAGTGCCCTTTATAATAGTCGAAAGTGATTGGCAGGCAACTGACACCCCTTCCACGTCCACCAATTCCCCAAACATATCCAATCAAAATTTTTAGATGGCCATTTTGTTCCACGCAGTTTAAAGTTCAGGAAATTATACCTTTGAGCAGAACACTTCCGCCGAAGTCTTCAGGGCAAGGGTTTTAAGTTATGCCCTGGGGGTATATAAGGTTTTTATTGAAATCTTTGTCGTAGAAACTTGAAAAAGGGCTTATTCGATTGGAAATTCAAAGGGCTAGTGCCCTTTTTTATTAGTCGAAAGTGATTTGATTGCAACTTACCCTCTCACGCCCACTTTTTCCCAAAAAATATCCAATCAAAATTTTTAGATAGCCTTTTTATTCAACGTAGTTGAAAGTTTTGGAAATTGGGTCTTTAAAGATGACAATTTATCCCCCCACAACCCTCAGAGGAAGGGTTGTAAGTTAGGTCCTGGGAGAGTGTAATGTTTTTATAGAAAGTAATGTTGTAAAAACATCAAAAAGGGCTCATTAAATTGACAGTTGAAAGGGCTAATGCCCTTTTAATAGTCGAAAGTGATTGAAGGGCAACTAACCCCCTCTCACACCCACCATTTCCCCAAACACATCCAATCAAAATTTTTAAATATCCATTTTGTTCAACGTAGTCGAAAGTTCCTGAAATTAACCCCCCTCTCACGCCCACCATTTTCCCAAACACATTCAATCAAAGCGTAGAGATAGCCATTTTGTTCAACGTAGATGAAAGTTCTGGAAATTATGTATTTAAGGATGACAAACCCCCCCCGAGTCCCCAGGGCAAAGGTTGTAAGTTATGCCCTGGGGGCAGATAAGGTTTTTAATGATGGAGTTGTTGTAAAAACTTCAAAAGAGAATCATTACATTGGAAATTGAGAGGGCTAGTGCCCTTTTAATAGTTGAAAGTGATCGGGGGTAACTAACCCCCCTCTCACGTCCACCATTCCCCCAAACTCATCCAATCAAAATTTTCAGATAGCCATTTTGTTCAACGTAGTAGAAAGTTCTAGAAATTAGATCTTTGAGGATGACAGCCCCCCAGCCCTCAGGGCGAGGGTTGTGAGTTATCCCCTTGGGGCATATAAGGTTTTTTATTGAAAGCCTTGTCGTAGAAACTTCAAAAGGACTCATTTGATTGGAAATTGAAAGAGCTAGTGCCTTTTTTAGCAGTTGAAAGTGATTAGAGAAAGACTAACACCCCTCTCACGCCCACCATTTTCCCAGACACATCCAATCAAAATTTTGAGTTAGCCATTTCGTTTAACGTAGTTGAAAGTTCTTGAAATTAGGTCTTAGAGGTTGAAAACCATCCTCACAGCCCTTAGGGTAAGGGTTGTAATTTATGCCCTGGGGTATATAAGGTGTTTATAGGAAGTGATGTCGTAGAAACTCAAAAAGGGCTCATTCGATTGGAAATCGAAAGGGTTAGTGCCCTTTTTAGTAGTCGAAAGCGATTGGAAAGCTTGACATTTTTATAGTAAAGATGTGGCCATTATGTATTATTTTGTTGTTGTTGTTGTTGTTTAGACCAGGGCACTTTGTATCGAAGGATTTGTCGTAGGAACTTTGAAAAGGGCTCATTAGATTGAAAATAGAAAGGGCTGATGCCCTTTTTAATAGTCGAAAGTGATTGGAGGAAAACTAATCCCCCTACCACCCCCCCCCAACCCTTTTACTTTATTTTTAAAAAAAAAAATTTGGCCTAAAATTAAAAAAAAATTCAAAGTGTTAATGCTAATTCCCCATAAGGCATCTCAGCAGTATCCCAAAAACGTCTGAGGGTATTATGTTCAAACTTTTGGGTCTGCTTCTGCTCTTAAAATTTAGCCAAATCAAAATAGCGTAAGTGTATCCAAGCTATCAAAGAAAGTAAACAGATTTTTTTGCGAATGGTATCAAATTTTCTATTTCAGGTCAACTAGAGGAGATATGAAACTAAATTAAAAACACTGCTATTTGTGTCCAGATTTTTAAAAGGGTGTATGTTGTTAAAAATTTCTGAAAATTTTTCTCCAGCGTACAAATAGCAGGCCAAACTATAAATTTTTAAAAAAACGAAAAGATTTAAAGTATTATTTTCTTTTTCTCTGAAAAGACTATGTCAATATAAAACGAACAGATTTATATATAAAACGAAGATGCACGTCCCCTCGCTTTTATGGTCTTCCTAAAGTTCATAAGCCCGGTAATCCACTTCGACCCATTGTTTCTTCTTTTAATTCTCCTACAGCAAAAATTGGTGAATTCTTATCAGTGATATATTGCCCACTAATTCAGGCTCAAAAATACTATATTAAAAATTCCGCTGATTTTGTTTCCAAGTTTAAGCAAGTTTTGGTTAAACCAAACACAAGAATTGGCAGTTTTGATACAGATTAAATGTATACCAACTGTGATCCTCAAAAGGCCGAACTGTTTTTGGAGCAAAAACTTAATTCTAACCCATCTATATCAGAAAATTCTACTCTTTCGAATCAGACACTTCTTTCGCTTAGAGCCCTTTGTAACAGAACTTCTTTTTACTTCCATTATAGAGGCATTTTTTATAGACAGAAATATGGGCTCTCCATGGGTGCCCCTCTTTCTCCAATACAGGCTGATATTTTCATGGGAGACCTTGAAGAAAGGGCTATTTTGCAAAGTTCTTTTAAACCTGAATTTTGGGTTCGTTTTAAAGATGACATTTTTTATTTATGGGAGCATGGTGACGAGTCCCTGGGCTCTTTTCTTCACTTGCTCAACTCTTTGGATCCAAAACTGAAATTTACTCAGGAATCAGAGAGAGAGAGGCGTCTTCCATTCTTAGATGTTCTGGTGCACCGAAATGATTCATTTTTCGAGTTTAGTGTCTATAGAAAACCCACACATAATGACCGTTACTTAAGTTATTCCTCAAATCATTCTCCTGCTGTGAAAAGAGGAGTTGTTACTTCTCTAGTTGATAGAGCATTGAAAGTTTGTTCAACACGTTTTTTGGATTTAGAGCTCAACCACCTTAGAGATATTTTATTTGGGAATGGTTATCCAATTAGTTTAATAAATTCTTTAATTGCAAAAAGCATTAAAAGAGTATTAGATAACTACAAAGAAAACAAAACTCAAGTGAAAAATTAAGCTTATCTTGTTCTCCAATATGTTAAAGGAATTTCAGACAACATTTAATAAAATCTAAGAAAAAATTAAATTAAAACTTATCATAGACCAAGAAAAAATATCAGGTCCCAAATTTATCAAGGTAAAGACACTTTTCCGATAGGTAAATACTCCGGTGTCTACAGAATACCTTGTTCGTGTGGTCTTTGGTATGTCGGAAGAACTAATCAGCGACTAACTGATAGATTAACTCAGCACTCTATTTCAATTAATAATACACTTAAAAAGCGGAAAAAAACAGAAAAGTTTGACTCTGCCCTTGCAGAGCACATTTTTGAAAAACCAGACCATACTATTTTGTTTAATCAAGCTAGTTTTATTTCGCATGACAAAGGTATTGTCCAGCATTACAGAGAAACTGTTGAAATTTATAAATACCAACATTTAGGTCTAGCTTTAAACAGATATTCCGGTGATTTAAGAATAAGCGAGTCATATTTCGGTTTTCTCAAAACAGAAGCCGATACTTTAGTAATCCCTGAAATAAAACTTGAACCACTTTCCCAGTCATCTAATCAAACACGTGAACAACCCCTTAGGTCTCAAAGGGTGTCTGCAAGAAATGCATTAATTAAAATCCGAAATCAAATTACATAGTTCTCAAACTTATTTAATTGCTGGTTCCTTTTTTTTTTCGAGTGAATGAATTGGTTTCCTTCTCTTTGTTCAGTTGTTCGCTAGTATCCGTCGATGGCAGTTCATGTTTTTTTTGATTTCGTGCAAATCGCGGATATTGGCGAATAATTCGCTTTTATTCGCTTTTATCTTAGATAAGATATTAACACAGGAAAAAGGTTTTTAATAATTTCAAATATGTCATCGCAGCGATGTCAAAAAACATTATTTGGGTGAAACCGTTTTTGGACATTTCAAGCAATTACTTCAACGAAACAGTTAGGGACATTTTAAAAGATGTTTTTGAAAAGAATTTGAGGCTGAGACTCTAGGTCTGTTATAATACACAAGTTCTATTTGAACAGTGTTGTGAAGTCCGATACCCCGACTCGAAAGGGCTTCGATCCTCCTACCCCGAAGGAAGCTCCCGGTTCCCAAAGGTCCTCCCCGGGGTATATATATATATATATATATATATATATATATATATATATATATATATATATATATATATATATATATATATATATATATATATATATATATATATATATATATATATATATATATATATATATATATAGAAGAAGACAAAATAACTTTTCTTCTTCTTCTATAGAAGAAGAAGAAGAAGAAAAAATAACAGTTCAACACGCCACATATATACAGGCGATAAGGAAGAGGGCTAAATAGTCCTGACTGGAAAGCCCATAATTTCTAACAGACGAAGAATTAACCTTGATGCCAGCTATTTATAATTTTCTTTCAAACTGATTTTTTTTTTTTTTTTTTTTTTTTTTTTTTTTTTTTTTACAGCATCCGAGGGATTAAATATAATTGTACTGAACATATTAAAAATTCAGCTAGAATTTTCAAAATAAGATAAAATCTGTATTCAAAATAAAAGATAATGAAAACGAAATGAATAAATTAACAAATCAAATATATTAGTAAATTAAACATATCAAATATTCCAATGAAATATAGACAAATATTTTGAGTGACGGATTAAAATTTTTAGCTCGTTTCATGTTACATGCACTTGGTGTTACATCACCTGTGCCAAAACATGCAATCACAGAGGATATTTCCACATTCTCTGTGTCAATATTTCCGTTCGCTATTTGTGTTTGCCATATTTCTCTCTCACAAAATTCGAGCACAAAATTGCACTTTTTTCTCTCTGTTTACCCCCTATCCTTAGAAACGCACCCACTTCTAGACATTAGGCCAGTGGGTATGTGTAACTTTTTGTTAAGGTCTTAATATTTTTGTTAAGGTTGAATTAAAAATCACACAAGTCATCCATTATAAGAATTGATAACGAAAAAAAAATCACCCAAGTCAACGGAAAAAAAATCACACAAGTCATCCATGATAAGAATTGATAACGAAAATAACGAAAAAATAAGACAACGAAAAAAAATAGAAACTATCAGAGCCCTGTCTTGACATATATTACCCGTTGAAAATGATAAGCCACTGCTGGTTTCTCAATCAAATTCAACAATGTTATTGCTACTTTATAAGTTGTGTACTAATCTTGCCTTATAAACCAAACAATAATTGTATATGCAGCAAATATTCTATCGAAAGCGGCACTTTAATACTCACTGAAATTTAACATATTAGAATCAGAATCAGTTCAATGAAAACAGCTGTCATAGAGACATTTTAAAAAAAACGCGCCAAGAGGCGCTGCATTTTACATGAGAAACACTTCACTACATTTTATTAAAAGCACTTGTAAAGAAAGGAACAAAGGAGTTACTGAGTATGTTTGTAAGGCACGAGACGGGCATAAGCTTGCTCTTGCTTCTGGTATTTGCGCGGACAGGCATTTCAGGTGGTGTTACTGTTTGGCGTTCAGGACTAGACAATAAAAACTGGCCAAAACGAATCATCACCTGAAAACGGCCATCACGAAGGCTTGATATTTCAAGTGACTTCAGAGCGGGGTTGGAATCTACGTATTTGTCGCAAAGAATAATCTTTACAGCTCGTTTCTGAACCCCTTCCAAATTATCACTTAAATAATCTATGTGATGAACTTGTGGGCCCCAGACAGGACACGCATATTCAAGGATGAGTCGAATAAAAGTGAGTTACGCCGTTTTCTGTAGATATATTGGAAAACCTAGGCGGCGCATCGCGACCAGTTTCCACATAGCATAATGCCTCTTCTTTACCAGCTCTTGTACGTGAATAGAGGACGAACAGTCCACACTAAAGGTGACGCCCAGGATAGTCGCACACGAAGCAGAAGGGAACAAAGTCACGGGTCAGGTAAAATCGCGCTTAAGTGGGCTAAACCTCAAAACCTTTGATTTATTCTCGTTAATTTGAAGATTATTAGCAGTACACTGTGATTTAAACTATTCGAAAAAATTTGGGTCAAACTGAGCCACAGCTTGCGAATCCTTTACGTGGTATTTAAGAAGCGAAGACAAATCATCGACGAATTTAAAGCGATCGTCGAAGCCAGAAGGGCGTAGTGGATAACAGCCAGGAAAAGATGAGCTGCTAATTTGGTACCTTGTGGGGCACCGCATGTAATTTCCACCCATTCCGATTCAATATCACCGGGAAAAGGGGCGTAGAATTTTTGATACCTGTGACGAAAGAAATCAACTACGAATAGGAGGATGTGATTACGGGCACCCATCGACTTGAGATTATGGGCAGCAAGAGGGTGAAACTTTAGCAAAGTTCAGTGTGATCGAAATTGGTCTTAACTGATCATATGTATTAGGTCCTGTAAATTTGGGTATTACGCGAACATGGGCTCGCTTCCAAGCATCGGGAAAGGTTTGTTCACTGAAGCACTGATTGATGATCGATGCCAATGGCTTGGCTAAAAACAAGGCATATTCGCCGAAT
Organism: Artemia sp. Qi Xiang Cuo; assembly: GCF_049724085.1. NCBI lineage: Eukaryota > Metazoa > Arthropoda > Branchiopoda > Anostraca > Artemiidae > Artemia > Artemia sp. Qi Xiang Cuo. The sequence continues at coordinate 17,666 of NW_028297438.1, forward strand.
AGGTTTGACCAGCAACTCACCAGGGTAGGAAGAACAGTTCGGTTTCAGTTTTTCAGTTCTTTATAAACAGCAAATTCGGTAAACTGTTTTAGTTTGTCAGTTTCACAATCGACTAAGAGATTAACCAGTTCGGCCTCCGTAATTGAGGGGTAGGTGGTACAAATGCCAGCAAAGAACACGTTCACGTCTTAAGTATTTTTAGCTCACTGTTAACTGACTTGCCAGTCATCTGTTTCACTGTGGAATGCAACTTGCAACTGCTACTTTGTAGAAGGGGTACTACCTTTTCCCGAACATAATTTCTTCGCTTGAATCGATTGACGGCCACGGTTCAATTTCTAAGTTTCGCCACCGCAGCTACTTGTCCAGATCTGTGCAGCTTGCACCTCATCTTGATCATTTGTTTGAGATCGCTTGTGATCCATGGCTTTTCGGACCCACGTACCACTACAACTTTAGTGGGAAAAAACCTATTAAGCACTTCCTATGTAGAAAAAATGGTCTAGATAGGTCACAACTTTGCAAAAATTTGTTAGGGACTTGCTTTTGAAGATTTTTTTATATATAAATGGGGCCACAAATACTTGAAATAGTTATAATAGTTTTTGCTGAAGATGAGATTACATCCTAATTACAAATTAAATTGTACTTTTATGCAATTAGAATTAAAATTACATTACCATTTAATCTGTATGTCGATAGCATGGAACAATTTGCTGCAATGAATATGCTAATAGGTTTGCCGAATGAAATAAAATGAAATTAAAGTTGTTTTGCGAAAGCGATCAAAAAACTGTAATTTTTTTCCCGAGCGAAACTCAGCCCATTAATACTACTTCATTATATCGGACATGCATTATCAACGTCAAAGACGTAAAGCGTCGGAAAATAGTTTCTACTTATCGCAAAATGTACGTTTCACGTGAAAATACATTTGTATGATCAAAAGATAGGCTATCGTAGACTTACCATCGGCACTTTTCTTCTCCGTCATAGGAATCACAAATTGCTTATCAAAATCGGCGTCTCCCATATGTTCTATGACCCAATTGGCAGCTGGTTGTATACCTTTATTCTGAGTAAAATAGATGCCACGTTTACATCCTTCGACAGGGAAGCCCATTTCCATAAGGTTTTGCATGATTGTTTTATCGTAGAAAAATTCTAGAATACAAATTAAAACACATTCTTTTGACAGAATTATTCAAAGAAATTAATAGCAAAAATTACATTACTAAATGGGTTATTCTCTGATCATACTTAGCACTTACAAGGACAATCTATATAGTAAACAAATATAAGGTAATATGTGCTGTGAAAATAAAAAAAATTAATAGCAAAAACTACATTAAAAAATGCATTATTTATTTATTTATTTATTGAAAAACCCGTCAAATCAACACACAAGACGGAGCACTTAAAAAGAAAAAGAAAAAAAAAGACACAAACTATAACAAACTGAATCAACAAAGAAAACGAATCAGTGAATCACTGAATGAGCAGATGGGACCATTAGTAGACTGCTTCTTTTGAATTCTACGACGCCCCCGTACAAACAGGTTTTTTCTGGTAATTCTATTCTACTGGTCGTTGCACCTTTGCCAATCGATTTACACACTACCAGTCCTACGATGTTGAATAAGGAAAACTTTTACTGAAGTAGATTTCTAGTTCATTATATACCAGTTTTTTTTTTTAGGTTAAATCCGTGGTCATTCATCTGTAAGTTGATTAGTAGGTTTTAATTTTTAGAACTTGGCTAATTCTGAAACTTCGAGTTTGGGATGAATAGTTTGCTGTGACGTTAACTTTAGTCCCATGTTATTTGCTTGCCTGTATTTTGTGTTAAATAAGTAGTTTTTGTATCTGTTTAGCATTTGCAAAAAAGGGGTAATTAGTGATTGGAAAATTTTTTAATGCTTTTACAATCGGAAGTGTTTGATTAACCTTTGCAAAAAAAAAGAGGTAATGGGATTTGCGAATTGGACGAGATGTCGTGATTATGTACTGTATAATACACAAGTGATGTTTTGGAGAGTATTGTCAATTTAACGAGAAATGACTGAAAAGTGTTTTGAGGGAGATGGGTCGCATGGGGGGTTGAGTTGCACGAGAGTTCAGTTAAAGGGGGGGGGGGTACAGTTACACGGGGGGGTTTAGTTAAATTTTCGTCTGAAAAATAGGAGTTCACACTTAAAAAGTTCTATTAAGAGCTATTTTTATGGAAATGATTCATTTTTGAACCAAAACTATGCTTTTCTGACTGAAGATATACATGCGAATTGGAGAAGATGGGATGATAGTGTACTGTATAATGCACAAGTGATGTTTTGGAGAGTATTGACAATTTAAAATAGTTTAGAAATAAAAAAAAATTAACAAGAAATGGCTGAAAAGTGTCTTGAGGGAGATGGATTGCATGGGGGGTTGAGTTGCACGAGAGTTCAGTTAAAGGGGGGGGGTACAGTTACACGGGGGGGGTTTAGTTAAATTTTCGTCTGAAAAATAGGAGTTCACACTTAAAAAAGTTCTATTAAGAGCTATTTTTATGGAAATGATTCATTTTTGAACCAAAACTATGCTTTTCTGACTGAAGATATACATTATAATCAGAGAAATTGTTTAAAAATATGCTAAGAGATGATTCCTGTGAAGCTATTGTAGTTTTCTATAAAAAATGAATGATTTTCAAAATCAAAGAAAATGGCCCCATCTTTAACAAATATAGCCTTAGCTAGTTAAAACTGCGCATAAATTCTTGATTTTCATTCTAATTTAACTTGTAGGAATAGGACTTCATTCAAACAAGTAAATCAGCTTTATTTAAAGTATATTAGTGCACAAAAAAAAAAGACTATTATTTTTCCTTGTTCTTCCCTCCAGGTGCTAACGCCTCCATCTCACTTTCACTTAGTTTTTCTCTTAGTATACGATAGTAACGATTACGCCATCGCCATACTTCATAATAGCCATCATGTGTTATGCAATGATCATCATCCAATCTAGGCTCCCGATCTAAAAAAAAAAAAAAACAATTCAAATTGAATAAACAGAATGATTTAAAACTGTATTAAAAGTTCAGAAACACATCTATACTATTTGCTAACAATAGCAGAAACACATTTACCTTCAACATTTTGAAGATTGGAACTTGAAACCTCTGCCATGAGGTTATCTGATGTATCTAATACAGGGCTTTTCAATAAGATCACTTGCTTTTTGAGGGTGTTTCCATTTTTTCAAAAATAAGGAAAATTTTCTCATATTTTCAGTTTTGGGTGGATAACAATAAACTGAAAGAATTTGCGCCTTACTGAAAAATACAAATGAATATGCATTGTCAATTTAATATAGCCTACATATACTGTTATCTAGTAATCAAAATGTAACTATCATTTGATAGGTGTCTCATGTTCCCCAAATTTTTTAAGATAGTACATTTTTATAAATATAAAAAAAGTTTAGTAAAATTCTACGGTACTATTCTATTAGCTGTAAGCCATACAAGACGTAAAGTTCGGTTAATGCTAATGAAATAAAACAAAATAGGATAAAAATGTAATAGTTTATAAACAAAATTCATTTACTAAAAAAAAAAAAAATATCAGAATCCTATATGATTCCCTTGTCAGTTATAGTAAAATATGCAAAATGCCAACTATTTAAAAAGATAAAAACTGGTAAAACTAAAAAAAAAATAAATAATATATGCATTAACAAATGTTTAAAAAACAACATAAAGAGGGGACATAAGTTGGGCACAAAACCCCATATGCATTCCAAAGACACGAAAAAAATTTGAACTTCAATGAAAAAATCAAATCAAACGCTTTCTGGAGCTCATCAAGTTTGGCGAAGTAAATTCTTCTATTCGTGTTCCACTTCATGCTTCAAATTGTAAGAAGGAACTGAATATACATCATACTGTTTTTAAGGGGTTTTATAAAACAACATAAAGAGGGGACATAAGTTGGGCACAAAACCCATATGCCTTCCCAAGACACGAAAAAAATTTGCACTTCACTGAAAAAATCAAATCAAACGCTTTCTGGAGCTCATCAAGTTTGGCGAATTAAATTCTTTCTATTTGTGTTCCACTTCATGCTTCAAATTGTAAGAAGGAACTGAATATACATCATACTGTTTTTAAGGGGTTTTATACGTATCTTGGATTAAGTCTCTTCTTAACATTATTCTGCAATAACGCTACATCTTGGGGATTAAAAGAGTCAAATTTCACCTTAAAACGCAAACATATCTGATCAAGTAATTTAAGTCTTAGGATCAATTTCGTAGGAAACACTCGCACGGTTTAGTACCTTGGGTTATCGAAAAAGATTGAAAACTCGGTACTTGTATATTATATGGCAAACACTCAAGAAGTGAAGTTAAAGCAGATAATGGGAAAGTGGAAGAGTTGTAGCCTAAAACAGCCATCCTAAAATAAGGTGGGGGGGGATTTGCAATTTGGAGGAGATGGGATGATAGTGTACTGTATAATACACAAGTGATATTTTGGAGCGTATTGTCAATTTAACGAGAATGTTTCACTATAAATAAGGCTATCGTGTTTTATCGAACTTTCTAGGGCAGGGGTAACTATTTAGTTTAAATAATTCTAGGAAGATTTGAGTTTTATGGATGGTATGGAAAAATGGTACTTGTTAAATATTTGGGTAAATATACGACTAAGAAATCAATGATTTGGGATGCGTGGGTTGCTATTTTGTCACTTCTCTGTGCTGAATTTCTTAGCCTTTCACAGTTGAGTATGATATTTTCTTGATAAAACATAGCAGTGACTACATCAGATGGTTTTATAGTGCAGTGAGTTGTTACTAGTAGTAGTATTTTCGTGTTTTTGCAAGCCATTCATACTATACCTTAAATGCATTCAGATATTTTCTTGATCAAACATAGCCGTGACTACATCCGATGGTTTTGTATTGCAGTGAATTGTTACTAGTAGTAGTATTTTAGAGTTTTTTTTTCACGCCATTCATACTATACCTTAAGTGCATTCAGATATTTTCTTGATAAAACGTAGACGTTAATACATCAGATTGTTTTGTTGTGCAGTGATTTTTTACATTTTTTAGTATTTTCGTGTTTTTTTTTTTTGCAATCAATTAATTATAATACATAAATGAATTAAGATTTTTTCTTTTTAAAAAATATCCATGACCATATCCTTTGGTTTTGTAGTGATGTGTATTGTTAATAGTATTAGTATTTTCGTGTTTTTGCAAGCCATTAATACTATACCTTAAATACATTCAGATATTTTTCTTGATAAAACATAGCCTTGACTACATCAGATGTTTTTGTAGTGCAGTGAGTTGTTACTAGTAGTAGTATTTTCGTGTTTTTTTGCAAGCCATTCATGCTATACCTTAAATGCATTCAGATATTTTCTTGATAAAACGTAGCCGTGAATACATCAGATGGTTTCGTAGTGCAGTTTTTTGTTAGTAGTAGTAGTATTTTCGTGTTTTTTGCAAGCCATTCATGCTATACCTTAAATGCATTCAGATATTTTCTTGATCAAACATAGTTGTGATCACATCATATGGTTTTGTAGTCCAGTGAGTTGTTACTAGTAGTACGATTTTCGTGTTTTTTTGAAAGCCATTCATACTATAACTTAAATGAGTTCAGATATTTTCTTGATAAAAAATAGACGTGATTACATCAGATGGTTTTGTAGTGAAGTGAGTTGTTACTAGTAGTAGTATTTTCGTGTTTTTTCCAAGCCATTCATACTATACCGTAAATGAATTCATATATTTTCTTGATCAAACATAGTCGTGATCACATCAGATGGTTTTGTAGTGCAGTGAGTTGTTACTAGTAGTAGTATTTTCGGTTTTTTTGCAGGCCATTCATACTATACCTTAAATGCGTTCAGATATTTTCTTGATAAATCATAGTTTTGATCACATCAGATGGTTTTGTAGTGCAGTGAGTTTTTACTAGTAGTAGTATTTTCGTTTTTTTTTGAAAGCCATTCACACTAAAAATTAAATGAATTCAGATATTTTATTGATCAAACATGGCCGTGACTACATCAGATGGTTTTGTGATGCAGTGAGTTGTTACTAGTAGTAGCACTTTCGTGTTTTTTGCAAGCCATTCATACTATACCTTAAATGCATTCAGATATTTTCTTGATAAAACATAGCCATGACTACATCAGATGGTTTTGTAGTGCAGTGAGTTGTTACTAGTAGTAGTATTTTCATGTTTTTTAATTCTTCTAATTTTTTAGCTTTTATTGATACATCGTTTCGTTTCGCGCTGAAGAAGAGAGGCGTTTGTCCTCTCGAAATATTCGCTTTGTGTTTTTTAAGTATCGTCATTTGGCCTATAAAAACCCCATTTTTGCTCGTTTTTCTTTCTTTATGTGATGTCAGGCCAATGTGGTTTAAGAAATTATCTTCGTCATACTTATGGGGAGCATTCAACCAATGTTGTCACTACATGAGAAAAAAAGCTAATTTGATTAACCCACAGTGTTTTCTTCATAATTATAAAAGGAACGTTATTTCGCCCTAGTCATTGCGACCTTCACTTCACTTAAACAAACGTAATGAACGGCGATTTACAGTACTTATAGGGTCTGTTATTTTAAATCTTTTTATTAGCGACTGCAAAAGCAAGCGCTACCGGTTAAATCAGGATATTTTCCGGCTAGAGCGAGAAATATTATGTACGCTTTCTTATGCTGATTTTCATCAAATTAAGGCTATTGCTGAAAATTCTTTTCAGCATGAGTTTAGGTTTTGTAGACAAAGACTTTATGAGAAACTACACCGTTTGAAGTTGGAAAAACTCTCTTATAAACCTCATTTTGTCCCAAATGCATATCCTGGTCCTGCTGTGATAAGTCTCAGCTCCACACCCCTTACAACAGAGAAAAATCAGATTCTGTCAAAAGGATAGAAATTTTCGATAACCCCTTCGAAAATACCTTATAGTGAAATTATCGCGAACACAGAGGGGGCTTTTCAGGACTCTCGTGCGGATATTGGAGAGATTGCTGAGGTTAGAGCACAATTTGTTGAAACTTTGTTGGATAGACCCTCTGTTAATAATCGAAATTAAAAAAATTTTAGTAAAAATGAACACTTGGTCTTACACACACTTCATAAAGATCATTCTAGGATTATTACAAAGGCCGATAAAGGCAATACTGTTGTTGTATTAAATTCAGATGATTACGACAAAAAAGTCAGAGAAATTTTAAATGATTCTAACACATATGAACAATTAGCTACCGATCCCACAGAAAAATTTGTACAGGAAGTCCGAAAAGAGCTTTCTTTTCTAAAAGGAAAAGGTGAAATTACAGATCAGTTGTAAAAAAGATTTTACCCACGTGGATGCACGTCACCTCGCTTTTATGTTCTTCTTGGAATTCATAATCCCGATAATTCACTTCGACCCATTTTTTTTTCTTTTAATTCTCCCAGACCCGAATTTAGGGAATTCTCACCAGTGATATATTACCTACTAATTCAGGCTCAAAAATACTATATTAAAAATTCCACTGATTTAGTTTCCAAGGTAAAGCAAGTTTCGGTTAAACCAAACATAAGAATTGGCAGTTTTGATACGGATTCAATGTATACCAACTGTGATTCTCAAAAGGCCGAACTGTTTTTGGAGCAAAAACTTAATTCTAACCCATCTATATCAGAAAAATCTACTCTTTCGAATCAGACACTTCTTTCGCTTACAGCCCTTTGTAACAGAACTTATTTTTACTTCCATTATAGAGGCATTTTTTATAGACGGAAATATGGGCTCTCCATGGGTGCCCCTCTTTCTGCAATACAGGCTGATATTTTCAGGGAAGACCTAGAAGAAACGGCTATTTTGCAAAGTTCTTTTAAACCTGAATTTTGGGTTCGTTTTAAAGATGACATTTTTTATTTATGGGAGCATGGTGACGAGTCCCTGGGTTCTTTTCTTCACTTGCTCAACTCTTTGGATCCAAACTGAAATTTATTCAGGAATCAGAGATAGAGAGGCGTCTTCCATTCTTAGATGTTCTGGTGCACCGAAATGATTAATTATTTGAGTTTAGTGTCTATAGAAAACCCACACACAATGACCGTTACTTAAGTTATTCCTCAATTCAGCCCGTGCGCACTTAAGATCGCTGCGCTGACTGCATCTGAATGATTAAATATCCAAGGGGTAGTTCCTTCGATTTTAATGTCAGTCGATTAGAGAGCATCAAAAGCTCATGATCTCCTGATGGGTCGCCAAAGAATAAAATAGTTTTTGTCAAATATTGTTTTTTAGTGAGCACAGCATATCAGACGTTTAACTATAGTATTGTTCCATAGTTATTCTATGGCCCAATAGAACATAAAGATTTGAATAGTCCTGGCAGACACAGTCTAACATTTATTTTTTAAAGCTATACAATATAGTGCCAATAATTCTGACACAAAGCACTCACGAGTATGATGAACGTTTCAAAATACCGAAAAAAAAAACTTTTTCTTAAAAACAGAAGATCAGTTATACAACCGAAGGAGAGGGAGCTGAGAATTCTCATTTACTACTCTTTATGACTTGTCTTTTCTTCTTTCTATTGTTGAAAACTTTATTCAAAGTGACGTAAAAAGAGGGGAGCTAATCTTGGCATAAAGCCATCTATAGGAAGCAAGGCCGTATCCAGTATTTTGTTCGGGGGAGGGGAGGGTACAAAAAAACCTTAAAAAAGATCAAAAAATTGGTTCATATAAATTTTTGGTACTTTTTTTTACGATTCGGACAAAAGTGACTGTGTCAAACTCGGTAATCCCCCCCCCCCTCCTGGATACGGCCTTGATAAAAAATAAAAAAAAGAACTTACTACCAGCACCATCTCGATAAGTAATTTCATTTGGTTCTGGCACACTTAAACCCGCATTGTTCACTTGATCTGGATGGCTAAATATCCAATCAGCAGCTCGTTCCGTGTTATTGTCCGTCGATTTTAGAGCGATAAAAGCCTGGGCCCTGCTGAACCCCATAGCTTCAATCATCGCGATGTCATCTTCCTTTGGTACAAAAACTGAAAAGGAAATATAAGACCATAGAAATAAACAAAGTCATAAAAAGTAGATAATAATTCACCAATAAGTGGAGGTTACTTTTATTTTAAGGGACTTGCTCATAATAGGGAACTCATAATCATAATAGGGGATTTGGTTTCATCCCTAAGCCAGTCAAAGCCATTTATTTCAGCGAAAAAAGATATATTTTTTCCCATTTTTTATAACAAAAAAAAGAGAAATCAAAAATATAGGTAAGTTACAGGAATAATGCTGGAACCAATCATGCTTCGTCTCAGGTTTTTCAGGATCTTAAAAGAATGGCAAAAAATTTTCTGTTTAATTATTTACTTTATTTCATTTCAACGCTTATCAGTCAAAATTTTCGCTATTTGGAGGTCCATGAAAGTTGAAATATTTGGGATCATGCCCCCACATATCTCAAAACAGAGAACGGGGGGGGGGGGTTTAAGACCAAAATATGAACCAAGTCCTCTTTATATTTTAGTATGTTTTTAAGACTGTAATAAACTTTGTTATGCCATATTTTAATATTTTTTAAGATTTTTTTTCTTTTTTTGCCAAATCTGAATATCTAATAAATTCAACTTTCTGGGTTTAAAACCCATTTCTTATTGAAAAAGAGTGAAAAGTTATTTATGGAAAAAGTCCAGCTTCATGGAAAAGGTTGTTTTGTCAAAATGACTGCATTTCACCAATTTTTAGTGAGAACTAAATACCTGAGATGTCGCAGGCCCAGAGCCTGAGTGCCTGTACGTACCCTTTCCTAAAAAGCTTAACATTTTGAATCACAAAACAAATTTCAAGTCTATGTTCTTTGTGCCGATGTTTGATGTTATTTTTCAGTTTGGTTTTAGTTTTTTCAACATAAGATATAGTTTTGCTGTCACTAGATGGATAAAATTCAGCTTTTTCCATCCATCAAATGACTTGTTTAATTTGATTTGCAATTAAAAACATGGTTTCCCATTTTTAGATTGAAAAAAAATGTAAGAAATATATGAAAATATGAAAACTTTCCTAATATTTAAGGAAATTTAGATCATTCTCTAAGAAAAAGTCTGAGCAGTATCATAATTCCTGCTTGGTAAATAAATAGATCTGATCAATCTTATGACACAAGTGTCTTATCTTTTCGGTGTGAGGTGTGGTTGCAAGTGCTAGAGCTTGGCGCAGATTCGCAGGTTTCACAGGGAACATAAACCTGGAATTGGAGAAGCTTCGCTATTTGGCAAGAAGAAGAAGAAAAAAAGAATTAACAGAAGAAGAAGAAGAAGAAAAAATAACAGTTCAACACGCCACATATATACAGGCGATAAGGAAGAGGGCTAAATAGTCCTGACTGGAAAGCCCATAATTTCTAACAGACGAAGAATTAACCTTGATGCCAGCTATTTATAATTTTCTTTCAAACTGATTTTTTTTTTTTTTTTTTTTTTTTTTTTTTTTTTTTTTTTTTTTTTTACAGCATCCGAGGGATTAAATATAATTGTACTGAACATATTAAAAATTCAGCTAGAATTTTCAAAATAAGATAAAATCTGTATTCAAAATAAAAGATAATGAAAACGAAATGAATAAATTAACAAATCAAATATATTAGTAAATTAAACATATCAAATATTCCAATGAAATATAGACAAATATTTTGAGTGACGGATTAAAATTTTTAGCTCGTTTCATGTTACATGCATTGGGGAAAACCAATAGATGG
>NW_028297438.1:28950-71976 GCF_049724085.1 Artemia sp. Qi Xiang Cuo
AACCAAATCACTAGACTTTAGTTCCATATTTGTAAAAAAAATATCAATAATGGAAGCATAATCTTTCATTTTTCTTGTTGAAACTCCCCAAGCTGGCAAGAGACTACCAGACAGGCAAACTGATAGTCAGTCTCATAATAAGAGCTTCAGAGAAAATTACTATTTTAATTATTGGAATTATATACATCAATATTAAAATCCCTCATGATTACAATCTTTGGGTACTTGTTTGAAGCAATAATGATAAGATCATCAATAAATTCAAAAAATTGTGAAGCAGATTAACTAAGAAAAAATTGGGCGGTAAAATACGCAACACAATATTTTCATACCTTTCACATCTATAATGGCCGTCAGAGACTCAACCATTATTTCAATATACAGACGATCAAATTCAGTCACCATATCTAGCTAAATTGTTGATTTAATGAAAAAATCAACCCCTCCCTGTTTTTATTAATCCGATTCTGGTGAAGCAAAGTATAATTCTTTTTGTTAATGAATGTCATTGTCGAATCATTCAATGTTTTATAAGAGTTTTTAAATATTTCTAAAGCACTAAGAATTATAGCTATAAAAACATTAGAATTGACTTCAGAGGACACATTATATCAAGGGTAGAGGCTTTGAAAATCCTTCCTCTTCCCAAATTCAAAATTTTTATAAATTCTACTCTAGAAGATTTTCTGAACATTTCTAAAGCGCTATGACCTAGAGCACTACAAATATCTAAATCGAATTCAGGGTAGAATTTATGATTTGGGAATATTTTTTTTAAATCTCCCTTCCCCCAAGCTCAAAATTTTACAAAATTACATTTTATAAGCTTTTAAAATAGATCTAAAGAACTAATAGACAGAGTGCTAAAAACATAAGAATCGAATTCATAGGACACTTTATATCACGGGAAGAGGGTTTTAAAATCACCCTGACCCCCAATTAAAAAACTTTCCAAATTTCTAATTTAGACTAGTTTTTAAGTATTTATAAAGTTATAAGACATAGAGCTCGAAACACCACAGAATTAAAGTCAGTGGATAAACTATGCTATGGAACGATTTTTTTGAAATCCCCCGTCCCACAACACACAAAATTTCCAATTTTCTACGTTAGAAAATTTTAAAATATATCTAAAGCACTAAGAGATATAGTTATAAAAACATCAGAATAGACGTAAGAGTACATGTTATATCTCGTGAATATGTTTTTAAAATTCCCCTACTTACCAGACTCAAATTTTTTATAAATTATACTTTTGATGCTTTTTTAAATATTTTTATACCGTGCAGACAGCGAGATCTTCAAAAATCATAATCGAATTCTAAGGAATAAATTTGCAATGTGACGATATTTTTGAATTCCAACGACCCCCGCAACACAAGATAGAAAAAAAAAATACTGAATTGTATGTTTAAATTTTTCTAAAGAACTAACATATATAGTGCTAAAACATAAGAAAAGACTTCAGAGGACCCTTTATATCACAGGAAGAGTCTTTTAAAATCCCCCCTCACCCCACACTCAAATTTTTTTAAATTTTAACTCTAAAAGGTTTCCTAAATATTTCTAAGGCGCTAAGACCTAGACCGCTACAAACATCTTAACATACTTCAGAGGACAAATTTTGCAATGGTAAGATTTTTTTGAAATCCCCCGCCCCCCAAACTCAAAATTTTATAAAATTATAATTTATAAGCTTTTAAAATATTTATAAAGCACTAATATATAGAGTGCTAAAAACGTCAGAATCGACTTCAGAGGACACGTTACATCACGGGAAGAGGTTTTGACAATCCCCCTCCCCCCAAACTCAAAATTTTCCAAAATTCTACTTTAGAAGCTTTTTTAAATATTTCTAAAGCGCTAAGACATAGAGTGCTACAAACATCAGAATCAACTTCAGATTATAAATTATGTAGATATTTTTCGATTCTTAAAAACATTAGACTATACTTCAGGGGACCTTTTATGTCATGGGAAGATTTTTTTTAAATCCCCTTCCCCCAAACTCACAATTTTTCAAAATTCTACTTTAGAATCTTTTAATATATTTTAAATGTCTATAAATCCATATGACCTAGATCGTTACAGACAACATAATCGACTTTAGAGGAAATTTTATTTCGCTGTTAGATGTTTTTTTAATCTCCCGTCCCCCCACCCTCAAATTTTTCCAAAACGCTAATTTATAAGATTTTAAAATATTTCTACAGATCTAATAGTTGCCGTGATAAAAACATCGGAATATACTTCAGAGGACACGGTATATCACGGGAAGAAGCTTTTAAAATCACCCGTCCCCCCAATCTCAAAATTTTCTAACATTCTTCATTATTAGATTTTTAAATATTTCTAAAGAACAAAGAAATAGATTACTAGAAACATCAGAATCAACTTCAGAGGAATATTTATATCATAGGAATGTGCTTTTAAAATCACCCTACCCCCAACACTAAAAATTTTCGACAATTCTACTTTAGATGCTTTTAATATATTTCTATAGTACTAACAGATACAATTCTAAAATCATCAGAATCGACTTCAGAGGAAACATTATATCATGGGACGATGTTTTTGATGTCCCCCCTCCCCCCAAACTCAAAATTTGAAAAAATTATACATGAGAATATTTCAAAATATTTTAAATATTTATAAATAAATACGAAATAGAAACATACAAAAGAATAGACTTTAGATAACAATTCATGTCACGGGAAGAGGTTTTTGAAATCCATCGTCCCCCCAATCTCAAAATTTTCCAAAATTCTACTTTAGGAGCTTTTTAAATATTTCTAAAGCGCTAAGAAATATATTGGTAAAAAAAGCAGAATTGACATCAAAGGACACGTTATATCACGGGAAGAGGTTTTTAAAATCCCCCTTCCCCCAATCTCAAAATTTTCTAAAATTCTTCTTTTGTAGCTTTTTAAATATTTCTACAGATCTAGGAGATAGAGTTATATACACATCAGAATTGACTTCAGAGGACACATTATATGACGGGTAGAGTCTTTTAAAATCCCCCTTCATACGGAATAAAAAATTATAAAAAATTCCGCTTTGCAATATTTTTTGAATATTTCTAAATTACTAAGACCTCGAGCGCTACAAACCTCGGACTCAACTTCAGAGGAAAAATTATGATAAGTGAATATTGTTTTTATAGCCCATGTCCCCCTAAACACAAAAATTTCCAAAACTCTATATTAGAATATTTTTAAATATTTCTAAATCTATAATATATAGAGTTATAAAAACATCATACTCGATGTCAGAATACACGCTATCCCACGTGAAGAGTTATTTAAAATCCCACGTATTCACCCACTCAAATTTATATATTATTATACTTTTGTATTTTTTTTAAAAAGTTTTAAATAGCTATGAAATCTAAATCGACAACTATTGGACTCTACTTCAGAGTATACTTAACTCTATTTTACGATATCTTATAACTCCCGCGTTAACCCAAAAACAAAAAATTCAATAATTATACTGTATAATCTTTAAATATTATTATTTATATATAAGTGTTTTATTGCTAAATAAATAAGACTCGACTAAAGAGTAAACTTTATATCCATTGTCGAGGATTGTAAATTCACCCCTCTACCCACACACCAATAATTATTAAAGAATAATGTTGTAGGTTTTTTAAATATTTCTATAGGGATTAGACATAGAGCACAACAAACATCGGAATCGACTTCGGAGGAAAAATTATTTTGTGGAACGATGTTTTTGAAATCCCCCTTCCCCCAAACTAAAAATTTGACAATATTCTTATTTGGAATCTTTTTATATAGTTATAAAAGCTCTAATATATAACCTTATTAACCCTACTGACTCGTCTTCAGAGGACAATTGTCACCTCGGTAATATGTTTTTTGAATCCCCCTTCCCCCCAAACACAAAATGATTTTAAATTATTCTTTAGTCTCTGTTTAAAAATTTCTAAATTTCTAATTCCAAGAGTCCTCCAAAAATAAGACTAGGCATCAGAGTAAAAGTTTACTCGCGCTTCGAGGCTTTTAAAATCTCCCTTCTCTCCAAACTCAAACTTTTCTAAAATTCTACTTTAGGAGGTTTTCTAATATTTCTAACGAGCTAAAACATAGAGTGCTACGGGAAGAGGTTTTGAAAATCCTCCTTCCCCCCAAACTCAAAATTTTCCAAAATTCTACTTTAGAAGCTTTTTAAATATTTCTAAAGTGCTATGACATAGAGCTTTGGGGGGAAGGATTAACATGAAGCACTACAAATATTGGAATCGACTTCAGAGGAAAAACTATGTTATGGGAAGATTTTTTTGAAATCCCCCTTCCCCCAAACTACAAATTTTCCAAAATTTTTCTTTCGAATCTATTTTCAATTTTTCGAAAACGATAAGAGATATAGCGCTAAAAAGAACAGACTCGACTGCAGAGGAAAAATTATTTTATGGGAAGATGTTTTTGAAATCCCCCTTCCCCCAAACTTAAAATTTTTTGAAATTAAATTTTAGCAGATTTTAAAATATTTATAAAAGCACTATTAGATAGTGTGATAAAAACCTCAGAATATACTACAGAGGACACGTTCTATCAATGGTAGAGGTTTTTAAAAAAACTTAGTCTACATTCAGAAGGAAATTAATTTTGTGTGACTATTTTTTTTAATTCCCCTTGCCCCCAAATTCAAAATTCTCCACAATTACATTTTATAATCTTTTAAAATTTTTATAAAGCAATAAGAGATAGAGTTCTTAAAACATCAGAATCGACTTCAGAGGAGACGTTATATCACAGGACGAGGTTTTGACAATCCCCCTTCCCCCCAAACTCAAAATTTTCAAAAATTCTACTTTAGAAGCTTTTTAAATATTTCTAAAGCTCTAAGACATAGAGCACTTATAACATCGGAATCAACTTCAGATTATAAATTATGTAGATATTTTTTTATTCTAAAAACTTCAGAATCGACTTTAGTGGATATTTCATTTCACGGGAAGAGGTTTTAAAAATCTCGCTTCCCCCCAAACTTAAAATTTTCCAAAATTCTACTTAGGAAGCTTTTAAAATATTTCTAAAGCACTAATAGATAGAGTGCTAAAAATATCAGAATCGACTTCAGAGGACACGTTATATCACGGGAAGAGGTTTTTAAAATCCCCCTTCTCCCCAATCTCAAAATTTTATAAAATTCTTCTTTAGGAGCTTTTTAAATATTTCTAAAGCGCTAAGACATAGAGCACTACAAATATCTGAATCGAATTCAGAGGAGAAATTACTTTTTGGGAAGATTTTTTTTAAATCTCCATTCCCCCCAAACTAAAAATTTTCAAAAATTATACTTAAGAATAATTTTAAATGGTTATAAAGCGCTAAGAGATATAGCGCTAAAAACATAAGAATCAACTTCAGAGGACTAGTTATATCACGGGACGAGGTTTTGAAAATCCCCCTTCCTCCCAAACTCAAAATTTTCCAAAATTCTAATTTAGAAGCTTTTTAAATATTTCTAAAGCGCTAAGACATAGAGCGCTACAAACATCCGAATTTACTTCAGATGAAAAATTATTTGATTGGAAGATATTTTTGAAATCCCCCGTCCCCCAACACACAAAATTTTCCAAAATTTTAATTTAGACGATTTTAAAATTTTTATAAAGATATAAGAGATAGAGTTATAAAAACATCAGATTAGATTTCAGTTGACATTGTATTTCATGGGAAGAGTGTTTTAAAATTCACATTCCCCCCAGACTAAAAATTTTTTTAAATAATTCTTTTGAATGTTTTTTAAATATTTATAAATCTCTAATACCTATATCGATACAAAGATCGGAATCGACGTCAGAGTTTATTTTATTTAATTGGACGATATTTTTGAAATCTCACTTCCCCCCCAACTCAAGATTTTAAAAAATTCTATTTTATAGTGTTGTAAATTACTTAAAAAGCAATAATAGATAGAGAGCTAAAAACATACGAATAGTCTTCAGTGGAACCTTGATATCACAGGACGAGGATTTTAAAATCCCCCCTCTCCCCAAACTCAAAATTTTTTAAAATTCAACTCTAAAAGGTTTTCTAAATATTTCTAAGGCGCTCAGACATAGACCGCTACAAACCTCAGAACCTAATTCAGAGGATAATTTTTTCTTTGGGAAGATTTTTTTTAACTCCCCCTCCCCCCAAAATCAAAAATTTCTAAAATTATATTTTAGAAGCTTTAAAATACTTATAAAGCACGAATATATTAAGTGCGAAAAACTTCAAAAACAACTTCAGACGAAACTATGAAAACCGTGTAGATTATTTTACAACCCCCAGTCCCCTCAAACTCAACTTTTTAAAAAATTCTGCTTTAGAAACTTTATTAAATATTTCTTAAGCGCTAGGAAATAGAGTGCTACAAAAATCAGACTCAACTTCAGATGATAAATTATTTTTATATTTTTCGATTCTAAAAACAATAGAATCTACTTCAGTTGACATTTTATGTCACGGTACGATTTTTGTGAAATCCCCCTCCCCCAAACTCACAATTTTTAAAAATTATGGTTTAGAAGCTTTTAAAATATTTTAAATATTTATAGAGCCCTACGACATAGAGCGTTACAGACAACAGAATCAACTTTAGAGGACAATTTATGTCATTGGAAGATGTTTTTGAAATCTCCCTTCCCCCAAACTCAAATTTTTCCAAAATTCTACTTTAGAAGCTTTTTAAATATTTCTAAAGCACTAAGACATGGAGTGCTAAAAACATCGGAATCGACTTCAGAGGACACATTATTTCACGGGAAGAAGTTTTTAAAATCACCCGTCCCCCCAATCTCAAAATGTTCTAAAATTCTGCATTTGTAGATTTTTAAATATTTCTAAATCTCTACGACATAGATTACTAAAAAAAGCAGAATCAACTTGAGGGGACAATTTATTTCATGGGACTGTGTTTTTAAAATCACCCTTCCCCCAACACTCAGAATTTTATCCAATTCTTCTTTAGAAACTTTTAAAATATTTATAAAGTACTAAAACATAAAATGCTAAAAGCATCAGAATCGACTTCAGAGGAAACATTATATCACGGGAAGATGTTTTTGAAATCCCCCCTCCCCCAAAACTCAAAATTTTTCAAAATTATACTTTATAAGCTTTCAAAATATTTTAAATATTTATAAAGCAATACGACAGAGATAAAGAAATCAGAATCAACTTTAGATTACAAATCATGTCATGGGACGTGGTTTTTGAAATCCCTCTTCCCCCCCATCTCAAAATTTTCCAAAATTCTACTTTAGAAGCTTTTTAAATGTTTCTAAAGCTCGAAGACATAGAGAGCTAAATATATCAGACTCAGCATCTGATGACACTTTATGTCAATGGACTATGTTTTTTAAATTCCCCGTCACTCCAAAGTAAATTTTTAATTAAATCATTCTTTTTTTGATTTTTAAATATTTATAAAGAACTAGTACTTATAGTACTATAAAAATCAGATTTGACTTCTGATGCCACGGTATCTGACGGGTAGATTATTTTAAAATCCCCCTTCTCCCGGACCTAAAATTTTTCAAAAATTCCGCTATGGGAGATTTTTTGAATATTTCTAAATTGCTCAGACCTAGAGATCTACAAACATCGGAATCGACTACAGAGGATAACATATGCTAAGTAAAGTTTTTTTTGAAATCCCCTGTACCCCAACACTCAACATTTTACAATACTCTACTATATAAGATGTTTAATTATTTATAATTCTATAAGTTCTCTATTTATAAAAACATCATCCAAGATTTAAGAATACACGTTATACCAAGTGACGATGTTTTTACAATACCCCGCCGTCACAAACTAAAATTTTTTTATAATTATACTGGAGAAGTCTGTTTAATAATTTCTAAGTAACTCAGAACTAGAAATCTAAAACTATTTTAATCTACTTCAGATGAAACATAACTCTAGTTTACTATATCTTTTAAATCACGCTTTAAACGAACAACAAAAAAGTAAAAAAGTATAATTTTGAATGTTATAAATCATTTAAAAATATGTCAGCGAGTTCGAGATAAAAAAATAAGACTCAACGTCAGAGGACAAGTTAGCTACCTGGACGATACTTTTATAATCAACCTACAAGACACTCACAAATTTATAGTAAAATATAATACAGTAGGTTTTTTAAATATTTCTACTCGGCTCATAAATCGATAGCAACACACCGATGACTCGACTTCGGATTAAAATTTACGATGTGTATATTGTAATTTTAATTACAATTTACCCCCACTAACTAAAATTTTCAAAAATTATACTTTAGAATCCAGTTATATTTTTATTAATATAATTTATAGATCCTTCTAAACACTAATTAATTTAAGAAATTGGTCCATTGACATCAATTTACGTTGTTTTATTAACCCTCCGTCACCCCAATCTAACACTTTTTATTAATTATTATTTTGTAGCTTGTTAAATATTTCTAAATCTCCAATTCCTAGATTGCTACTAACATATGACTCGGCATCAGAGTAAACGTTTTATCGCGCTTATAGGATGTTAAAATCCCCCTTCTTTCCAAACTCAAAATTTTCTAAAATTCTACTTTAGGAGGTTTTTAAATATTTATAAAGCGCTAAGATATAGAGTGCTACGGGAAGAGGTTTTGAAAATCCTCCTTCCCCCCAAACTCAAAATTTTCCAAAATTCTACTTTAGAAGGTTTTTTAAATATTTCTAAAGCGCTAAGACATAGAGCTTTGGGGGGAAGGATTAACTTGGAGCGCTACAAATATCGGAATCGACTTCAGAGGAAAAACTATGTTATGGGAAGAATTTTTTGAAATCCCCCTTCCCCCAAACTCAAAATTTTCCAAAATTTTAATTTCACATCTATTTTAAAATTTTCGAACAATCTAATAGAGATGGTGCTAAAAAACACATAATCAACTTTATATGAACAATTTTTTTATGGGAAGATTTTTTTTAAATCCACCTTAACCAAAAACACAAAATTTTTCAAAGTTATATTATAGAAGATTTTAAAATATTTTTAAAGAACTAATATATAGTGAGATAAAAACCTCAGGATAGACTACAGATGACAATTTATCCAACTTTACTATTTGTTTAAAACATCGGAGTCTACAGTAATTGTAAAAATTATCTTATTGTACGATGTTTTTTAAATCCCCTTCCCAACAAATTCAAAATTTTCCGAAATTACATTTTAGAATCTTTTAAAATATTTATAAATAAATAATATATTTAGTTATTAAAACATCCGACTTAACGTCAGAGGTCAATTTATTTCACAGGTCGTTTTTTAGACAATCAACCGTCCCCACAAACTAAAACATTTAAAAAAGTATAATGTATAAGTTTTTTTAAATATTCCTACCTATATAACAACACTTTCAATTCTCACGGCCTCAACTTCAGATTATCCTTGATTTAGATTTTTTTTTTATAATAACATACGACTCTACTTTATGTTATATGTTAGTTCACGTTAATTTTTTTAGACAATATCCCGGCCTCCCCGTCAAACAAAATTAAAAATGAATTATGTGGTTTATTTTTATATAGTAAGAATCATATAAGATATACAGATATACGAAATTCAGAATTTAATTCAGATGACAATTTACACCACGGGACGATGTTTTGAGTATCCCCCTTCCCCCCAAACTCATAATGGTCCAAAATTATGCTGTAGTAAATTTTTAATTTTTCATAAATAACTAATAACTAGAGTGCTAAAAAAATCAGACTAGACTTCATATTACACGTTTTATTACGAGAAGAGGCTTTTAAAATCCCCCTTCATCCCCATCTCAAAAGTTTATCAAATTCTACTTGAGGAGATATTTAGATGTCTATAAAGTGATAAAATAGATAGTGCTACGTAACGAGGTTTATAAAATCCTCCTACTCACAACACAATAAATTTTAAAAAATTCTACTTTAGAAGTTTTTTTTAAATATTTCTAAGTAGATCAGAAAGGTATCACTAAAACTCTTAGACTCGAATTAAGAGGTCATAGTATGGTATGATACTATATGTTTGAAATCCCCCTTCCCACCAACAACAAAATTTACAATAATATTCTTTCTATGCTATTTTAATTTTTTCGACATAGATAAGACATATGTTGCTAAAAACATCAGAATCAACTGGATATGATAAATTATTATATTGGAAGATGTTTTTGAAATTCCCCTTCTTCCCTCCCACAAAATATTTCAGAGTTATATTATAGAATCTTTTAAAATATTTTTAAAGCAATATGATATAGATAGATAAAAACCTCAGTCTATTAAACATATTACTCTTTCACCAAATTTAATTTTTAGGTACAACATAGGAAATGACTTTAATTTTTAAATTATTTCTAGTTTTATTTGTTTTTGAAATACACAGTCACCCAATCTAGAAATATTAAAAAATTCTATTTTATAATATTTTTAACTATTTCTAAATAACTCATATATATAGTGCTAACAACATATGACTCGACGTCAGTTCAAATTTTCTATACAATGACGATGTTGTTTATCTAACCCGTCACAAAACTCATACAATTTTAAAAAACTCTCACCAAGTCTCTATTTAAATATTTCTAAAAGCACTAATATATATACTGATGAAAACAGCAGAATCGACGTCAGAGGACACGTTATATAACGGGTAGAGGTTTTGAAAATCCCCTTTCCCCCAATCTCAAAATTTTTTTAAATTCTGATTTAGTATCTTTTTAAATATTTCTAAAGTTCTAAGATATAGAGTGCTAAAAAAATCAGAATCGACTTCAGAGGACACTTTTTATCACGGGTAGAGGCTTTGAAAATCTTCTGTCCTGCGAATCTCAAAATTTTTCAAAATTCTACTTTAGGAGATTTTTAAATATTTCTAAAGCGCTAAAATAGAGTGCTACGGGAAGAGGTTAAATCTGGTCTTGAATTTAACGCTGAAAAGTTCGACTTGGTGCTTTTTAACTGGAAAGGCCCAAGTCCTCATGAAATTATGCTTGAAAATTAAAAAATCAAACTATCATGCCAAATTGTTTATATTAAAAGTTCCATTTTAAATAGGATTTCTTTCACCCGTCATCTAATCAGAAAAGGCGCCACACGCCGTTTATCAGCTTCATAAGCATCCAGATTCTCTGGTAATCTTCGTTTCACTCCCCAGTATCGTGCAAAGATGTACAGCACAGTGGCTCTCACTCTCAGTATCTCCCTAGCAATCGTCTGGAATTTTCTTCGAAATGCTGATAAATTTAAAAACTGCTCAATTTTCTTCCGTATCGCTAAACAACTACTGAGTTACATGCGATTCCAACCTCATCAATCGAGTTGACATAGCATATCCTGATAGAGCCGTTGCTAAACTAACTGAAAACACTACTGAAATATTCATAGACGTTCTTGGTGACAACTTCTTCACCACTAGGGTTGAGGTAATTTGTTTATAGTTATATTGTTATTATCTTCTCTCTCTCTCTCTCTCTCGCTAGTCTTATTTATAATTAATTTTTTTTTATTTAAAATAATTTTTTAAATAAAAATTAAATATAAATATAAGAATAAATAGTAAACTAGTGTGAAAATATTTAAATTGTTAGAATAACTGACAAAAATTGGCAAACGTCATGACAGTAGAAGCTGAAATAGCTGGAAACTTAAGAGGTATTGAAAATTATACTGAAACAATAATTATAAATATACTTACGTGGAGCTTTTTATTTTATAAATTATAAAAGGTTATGCTTTTCTGAAGTGTGACAATTGGAGATTTATTGAATTATTACTTTAATTTTATTTATAAAAAAGGAAAATGTTACATTTTATAATTCTAGTATACTCTTTGTTGTTGCAATCAAGGTTCAGGGATTACTAAAACCAAGTTTCCTTTTGTGACTGCATCCATTTTCAACTGTGAATCAAACTCTTAATTATCATTTTCAAAAGTCCTTCACCTGGGCTAAGAATAAAATAGAAAAAAACAAAAAAACTAAGTCGTTGCAGCGTTATATGAGAAGGTTTTATAAGATACAGTCTTTAATATAATTATAATTATGTTAACAAATATAATTAGATTAGTTATATTTTTTTATTAGATTTTAATACTTTATATAAAAATTTTTATCTTTTCTGGTATCTAGGTTGTATTTAATTTTTACTCATAATAAGTTCAAAAAAATAAGAAGAAAAAAGAGAAAAATAAAAAAAATAAGCTTACTCTTTAAATGCTCGTGCTTTCAATAACATTAACAATCGCCTCCGTTTCCTTGTCCCAGAAAAAAATTGAAACCCTGGCTGACCCAGAAATAATGTATTCATCATTCGGTCCAAAAAAATTGACAGCAATCCCTAAATTAAATAAACACATTAGTATAACTAGAATTAAATGAAATAATGATCTAATAATATAAATATAATATCTAATCAATTAAGCAATAACAAAATTGGTATTAATTAATTAACTAAATAATAGCTACTTAACTCATTACTTTATTAATTATTATAATAGAACGAAGTAATTAATTCATTATTTACAATAGCATAATATTGTAGATAGTCGTGTTTGCTCTCCGTCTCTCAGTCTCTCCTCTCCTCTCTCTCTCTGTCTCACGCTCTTTGTCTCTCTGTCTCTCTCTCTATCAGTATCTCTAGGTCTCTCTCTTTTTTTGTCTCCAGTTCTATAGATATCTCTCTCTCTCTCTCTTTTTTGTATTTAAATTTATATATAAACAAAATTATAAAAAATTCATAAGTTCTGTTTTGTAGACAATATATTGTTTATGATATTCTTGAAAAATTGCAACTTTCTTCTTTTGATATTAAGTTGAATTACAATACAAGACAGCTGGTGATATGGTTTATGAGTAAGTAACGTATTACTAAAAGCATTAATAAGAACTTTCCCCTCATCATCAAATATTATTTATATTTTTGCATTATCTTTGATTGTTACAATCTTTGGTATTACTGCTTTTGCATATCCACCATCAGAAATGTTGAATTTTCTCGAAATTACAAAGAAATTTAATCTCTCACTGTCATGAGAATGCAGTCAAACGTTTCCAATAGCGTCGCCACTACTACTTGTTTTGTAGTCTAAATATTCTTTGTCAGTAAATTGTTTTTGTTTAACTAATGGTTTTTATTTCTATTCACTGCTTTATAAAAATTAAAACCCGTTTTTCTTGTTTAAATTTGTATTCTTTGTCAGTATTCAACGCTACAATAACTTGTATCATACAAGTGTTTATCCTTCTAATGCACAAAAAATACTGATTGAAAATATACAACAAACTAGGTAGTGTCAATGACCAGCCATACAGTACCACGGGGGGCAGCCGCATAAAAAATCAATACAAAAACACATTTTCACCAAAGATTACATGTCATTCTAAGATACAGGAAAAACTGTAGTCATAAGAAATCCAAGCCTCCCAAAAATTATAAGTCCCAAAATATCTAAGTCCAAAAAAAATCCTGTCCTGAACAGTTTGAAGTCCAAAAAATTTTTAACTCTATAAAAGACAGAGTCCAAAAAAGTGGGGGGAAGGGGGGGAGGAAGGGGTAGGGGGGGTCACGGGGAGGTGGTACATGGATGATCATAAGTTCCTTCTAAAAAAAAATGCCATAGCATTTGATTCATCGGGGACGATAAGTTTGCCTGCTTACTTTACTTAAGAACATGTCATAAGGAAAGAGAAGTAGCAGATTCGTTACTTTGTGTTTCAATAAAATTCAGTTCGTATTATAAAATGCGTCAGGTTTACTTAACCTAAGTGCGTATGAAAAGACCAGTTTCATTCAACCCAAAAAACAAATTTATTCATTTAATTTTCACGACCTGAATGTGTGCTCATATAAGCACCCAAATTATGCAGTCGTCATCCCTCTTATAGAGATAGCAACTGGCTATACAAATTTCTTGCTAATGCAGTTATGCTTATGAGGTGTGCGTCGGCTCCACAAAGTCAACACTACTTTTATTATGGTTCAAACTAGATCTTTGTTAGGTTTGGAGAACCTAAAACTAATAGACAAAAAGAACTTACCTGGTTCACTAGTGTTGGCACCCTCATAATGATGATTTGCATTTTCTGCATTTGACGAATCAAATAAATATATTTCACTATTTTTCGACGAGTTTTCATAACTGACGAGTATTTCTGTGCCATTTTTGCTGTATAAACAAGAACTAACACTCAGGTACCCTTGTTGCTATAACAGAAACAAGGTGAAATAAAAATTCCAGCTTGAAATAAGATATAATACATCAATAAAAGAAGCATAAAACAAAAGTAATTAATAATCAAGTCAAATAATAGTAAGGCTGCCAACCCTCGAAACTCATCAGAGACTAGTGTTTTTCGCAGAGATACTTTCTCCTTAAACTTCTTAAAGGCTATTCTATCATTCGGGTCCATGTGGATTGGTTGACATACAGCCAGATTTTTATGAATTTTGTCACAATTAGTTACAACCATTTGCCCCTAACATATACAAATATAAGGTTCAAACTGATCTAGAAATAAAATTCCCAAATTTTAGGCTTCATTTTTAGGGGAGGAAGGCTTCTGCTCCCCTGCCTCAAATATTTAGATTATGTTTCCCTTCACTCTGAGACTTCTGGACAATTGAAATTTTGTGTTTTCTGTTTTCGCCAAACAGGACTCTGTTTGGCCCGAAATTTATGGGTTTAAGTTTCAATTCAAGAGAGAAAAAAAATCCACTCATTTCATTTTCGAATAACCTTGTACTTTGACCGTCCTATCAAAATATGTTGTCTTCCTCATATAACGAACAATATCGAAAATCTTAAGCTGATCGGTAGAAGTATTTCCAGCGACAGTCGCAATATCTGTTTTGCGGCCCCCTGAGGCTTATGTCTTGTAGATACAATTTTCAGTCCGTCAAAAATTAATAATTGCTATGTCACATTGACTCACTAATATTTAGTTAAAAAACAAAATTTGATTAATATCAAGTTTTCTGGCATTTTTAAATTTTTTTTTTTGCATTTTTCTACAAAGTGTTAATATGACAAATATTTTCAAAGGGATAAAAAGTTTTTTGTTGAGTTTAAAATTAAAACTGGTTTTGTTTTTTTTTTGGGGGGGAGAGGGGGGGGCTTTGCTACAGAGAAGTTTTTGTACATCATGATTCCTTTGACCCTTGACATAAGTTCAAATCGTTACAAAAAAAGTTTTTGTTATAATATTTTTTTTTAATATGTATCTTTTTTGCATAGGGTATTTTCTGTCCTAGGACTAATGGAGGTAAATTCAAGCTGTCAGGAAAACATTGTTTACTCTTTTTTATGTGGTATGCATAACCACATCACTAGACTTTAGTTCCATATTCGTAAAAAAAATATCAATAATGGAAGCATAATCTTTCATTTTTCTTGTTGGAACTCCCCAAGCTGGCAAGAGACTACCAGACAGGCAAACTGATAGTCAGTCTCATAATAAGAGCTTCAGATAAAATTACTGAAGTGAAATCGCCAGGTTGTGATGCTGCGCTGCAGCTAAGGTAATTGCTCGCTTGCTCAAACTGCTCAATATTGGAAAATACTGAATGGCACTTTCAGTTGCCATTCGATTGTTCAACCCACAAACGTAGATCTGATCCTTATTTTTGATTTTGGTATAAGTCGCCTTTCGTCCAGCCCATACGTCATCGAACAAAGCAACTTCCTTTCGTCTCGGCTTGTCAGTTCTCAAAACAATCTTCTGAGGCTCTAAGCATTTAGCTAAAGAGTATAATGATTATAATCATAAAAAATGATATAAAATAATTATATATAGGTATTTTGCATTAAATTATTATCATTAAACACCAAAACGAAAAACTATTACAGCTTTAGCTTATGATAAAGTCATGTTCAATAAATGAACATGAAAAACATACCTATGGACAAATACTAGGAGCCTACCGGAACTATTAACGCATTTAATGTCAAATGAATCACTACTAGCCGGGTAAAAGTGGATAATAATTATAGGCAGCGCTGCTTAAGCAAAGAGTTAAGTAGGCACAATGTATTATTATTATTATTATTTTTTCACCAAGACACTTCGTATGGGAGGACTTGTCCTCCCATACGAAGGGTGAGCCAAATTTACCGGCATTATTTGAAAAACACAGAAATTAGTCAATATATGAAGGGCTGTCCCGTCCTCAATGCCTTGCTATTTACGCTGAAGTTTGACCGTTTGTCTCAATTTTTTCAGTGTCTAATGAAACATGGGGGCCGTTTAATTAGAATAGGAAACTATTTTATTTTAATTGCTAACAGCTTGAGCGTAAAGAGCAAGGTATTGAGGAAGGGGCAACCATTCATATACGGAAAAAATGTGCCGAAATTAATATGCAAATTTTGTTTTAAATTTTCATGTATGGTAAGCTAAATTCGAACCTGCGTTAGCTGAATAGCTTTGTGGACTAAGTTTTCCAAAGTGAAAGTAAGACGCGACATTAAAACTCAAAAGGAACAAAAATTATTTCGTATATGAAAGGGGCTGTCCCCTCCTCAACGCCTCACTCTTTACGCTAAAGTTTTTATTGTTTTAAAATTAGAGTTTTGACAAAGAGTGAAACTTAAGCGTTAAGAGCGAGGCGTATAGGAGGGGGAAGGCCCCTTCATATACGGAATAATTTCTTTTATTTTAAAGTTTTAATGTCACTCCTTGCTTTATGTTAAAAAAACTTTTTTTTTATTTAATGACGTAATAAACTTTTTACTAATTTAAATTTTTTTTTATTTATATTATTACCCATATCTCTTATATTTGCTATGATTGTTTATTTAATTACGGTTTGTTTTAGGTTTTATTTTATTCTTGAATAGTAATTTTTGGTCGTTTTGAGTTTGAATTGTTACTTGAATTCTTTTTAATGGTTTTAATTTTAATATGGCTTTTTACTTTTATTTGAAAAATTTGTTTTTGGAAATTTTGTTTTAATTAATATGAAAAACGATCAAATGATTTTGGCAATTTTAGAAGCATTAGCTTTTTCTGTAGTAAGCAACCTACTATTTATGATGATTGGTTTATTTTCTTCGAGATTATTTCCAGATAACGTATTAAGAGAAGAAAAGTTTGGTTTTAGGTTGGTAGGGGACGTGTTTATCAAATTTGTACTTTTTGATAAATAATTAAGAGGCAAATGAGTCAGCAGTCCTTTCATCACTTAGTTTTATAAATTATGAATAAGCATTTGATTCAGCCGAAAGTTTTAGCGAAGGTCCTGTATCGTGTATGGAGTTGCCAACAAATAAATCGAAGTGATTAGGCTATTCACGAGAAAGAACTTGCTGTGGTTAATGTTGGAAATGAGGGTAGTAGCTTGTTTTGTATTAAATCAGGATTTATAAGGGGTTGTGTTCTATCGCTCTTTTTTATATTTTTCATCTTAATGGGATGAGTTGTAAAGAATGCGGTAAAGGCTATTTGAGTGTCCCTGAGCAAAATGTTATTAAAATCGCTGATTTTTCGAAAGTTTTCGGAGTTTAGTATTACAAAAATTAGTTTGAAAATTAGTATGAAGAAGACTGTGTTGCTTCAACTGGGAGCTTCACCTACCTAGGATTTTATAACTTAAAAGATCTATCCCTAGGGGCTGGGAGGGGGGGGTCATGTTGTATCCAAAGGCATAGGTTTGGGACATTAACTATGCTGAAGAAAATGGCAATCTAAAAATTTTGATAGGATAACTTGTGGGAGGAAAGCTGCGTGGGTGGAACCTAGCTGCCCTCTTAATGTTTTTGGCCGCTTAAAAAGGGCACTAGAACTTTTAACTTTCGTTCGAATGAGCCCTCTCCCGATATTTAGGACCATTGGTATGACACGACCTCCCTTGGTAAAAAAAAAAAAACAATAAAAAAACACGAATACATGATCTTTCTTCTGACCAAAAATACAAAATTCCACATTTTCGCTGATAGGGGCTCCAAAATCTCTATACCAAGGTTCTCTGATGCGCTGAATTTGATTGTGGGATTTACGTAATGATTCGCTTAATTTTAGAGATTTTTTTCCACTTTCGAAATCTGACCAATTGTCACAGGTTTGTTGCCTCTTATGGGTGACATTATGCTGATAAGTCGTATTTATTCTGAATCAGCATATTAAGCCAGATCTTTTGATACATTTATTGATAACAAAATTCCGGTCTTTAGAGTCTTAGTTACTATGGAGCCGAGGAACTCCATACTTACGCTTTGTTACCACTGTTTTTAAAATTAAGAGATTTTTCTTATCTCTTCTTTTTTTTTTCGGGATATTGCTACAACTAAAACAAATCAAAAAAGTAAAGAAATCTGCACAAAATCGTCGTCTATTCTGGTCTTTTGAGAGCACTCCCATAGAGTTCTTACGTCCCTTAAAAATTCCGTTATTATTACTATACCAAATCAATTTTTATGGCTTGTTAAGAAATAATAATAATATATGAGACATATTACTGTAGCGTGTACTTACAAAGGCCACACCGACATTCACGAATTTGCAGAACATATGACACGAATTTATTTGATTTAATAAACTTCAATTATATATTGCATGATGGGGGGGGGGGCACGAAGTTCTCCTCGCCTGTATGTCCCTATCACCGCCTAAAAAAGCAAAAGGATGAATACCATATATTCTTCTTCAACCAGGATACAATTACTATTACTACCAATAGTCGTTTTGGCACACAGCCACCTAAGGGCTTTTGTTAAAATTCTTGCTTGTTTTAAAATTTACTTCATTATTCGTTTTCATTACTATGACAAACAAATAAAATTTCAATTGGGAATAAATCCATTTATTTAGACAGTGAAAAAACAGGTACAAAAGTCCATATATTTCGGTCACATATACAGTTACCGTCTTCCGTAGAAATACTAAAATGATAAAATTGAATCTAGCATATTTGTATAGAACATGATAAATCACTTTTCGGGTCAATCACAAATTAATGAATTTCAGGATTATTCACTAGATTTCTTTCAGAGAGTTCATTGACAAAGTTCATTCAAAGCTCTTGATGTAAATTTTTCTTCTTTAATGTTGCTCAAATGTAAAAAAAATTTACAATTAAAGTGGAATAACCTTCCGTGTCATCTAATTGCAAAACAAATGTATAGTTTATAGATGTTTACTGGGTTGGTGTCTTTTCACCATATACACGACGTCTGAAAATAATCTAGTGAATAATCCGGCTTGTTTTAAATTCTGCTATAATTTCTGCTTGTTTTAAAATTTACTTTAGTATTCTTTTTAATTTCTATGCGTGACAAGTTTCTTTTATTCAGTCATGGGGATATCTAATTTTCTTCAGTTTGACTTACTTTTTCTTATTATTTAAGTTCCATTTCATTCAAGGTAGGCTAGTTAATTTGTGCTTAGTTTGATTCGCCAAACGACTAAATTTGCGTAGTTTTAGATTTTCATTTCGCTCTTAATGTTTCTTGCAACATAATTTTTTATTTTAAAAAAATTTTTTAAATCACTAACTAAATGAAAGTTGTTTCGTCATAAGTTCAAA
Organism: Artemia sp. Qi Xiang Cuo; assembly: GCF_049724085.1. Classification (NCBI taxonomy): domain Eukaryota; kingdom Metazoa; phylum Arthropoda; class Branchiopoda; order Anostraca; family Artemiidae; genus Artemia; species Artemia sp. Qi Xiang Cuo. The sequence goes on from NW_028297438.1 coordinate 48,494, forward strand.
TCCTTTTTTTTTTATTTTATTAGAGGGATAAAAAAATATAGAAGATGAAATCACAAACTACCAAAAACAGTATAATTTAAACTATAATATCCTTTGTTTAGACTAGAATCTATTTTCTTCTTGTCAGTGAGGCAGTTTTAAAACAGAAGGCACAAGTGCAAATTTTTGAAAAAAATACTTGCAGTCTACCGAAATTATGGAACAAGTATAAAAGAAAAACATTACAAAAAAATTCCAACACATTAGGACCAATTATACAAAATACTTTGTTTCTTATACCTTAATTTTTTTTTTAGAGAGATAGGTTTACTAGAAATAAGAAGCCCTAGCAGGGCCTATTGAGCCACTTGTCTTTACCTACGGTAGTGTTTAATTAGGTGGAAGACATAATTTACACATCATTTACATGTTCGATTTTTACTGTTTACATCCAAGTTTACCAGTTATACTTCGACTAAGAATTTGACAGCAGAAATTCATTTTGTTTTTGAAGATTCCACCACTGAGTGTCAACACAGTAACTCCGTAGTATAATATAATGTGTGCATAGTATAGAATTGAATTTATTGACACAAAAGCCCAAAGGGTCGTGGTCACAAAAACAAATACACTTTCACACAAACTTAAATTGGTACAAAAGTATAATCTAGGCTCTTCGACTATCACCCTTATCATTTATCTTCAAAAAAAATCTTTCTCTATGTTCTATACCAATCGTTAGGAACCTTCCGAGTCTCTTAATACCTCCCATATCTTTCCTTGCTAATAAATTTATTGTCTCATCCCTCTCCCAAACCTCAACACCAAACAATTCTTGTCTTAAATATATTAATTCACTACACTACCACACACAATTAACCAAATGTAAAAAAAAAAAAAAATATCATTTTTGTTATAATGTTGGTTTTTTAGTTTAAAAAAGATGTAAATTTGGAGGTGTGTTGGGTCTGGCCCGACCGATATGGATTTTTCGGGTCCAATAGTGATTCCGATATATCGTTTGCGTAACTATACTATTTAATTTGCCGATAAATTTCCTTAAAAAAGAAAAAGAAAAGATGCCTAAAATTTAAACCCCTCACTCTGCTAATATTAATACTCACGACTTCCCGGGTGTATTACACACCAAATAAAAGCCAAAAAAATTCATTATGGGTATTAAAAAATTAGGCCATTTACAAGAATTGTTTGACTTTCTTTACCTTTTCTGATCTGCATCTTCTGAGCACACAAACGAAATGGCGGATATTTGCGGAAAAGAACAAAATTAAATCAAAGAAGCCGGTTTAGTTATATAATCACAAATAGGCGAAAATTTGATTGAAAGAAATGTAAGATGTTTATTGAAATTGATCATTCAAAACCCAAATTTCAATAACTGGACTTTGAATTTTAATAATTCAGGCGGATCACTTTTTACAGGGAGATTTGTTGATTTTCTCGTGAGAGTCCTATAGCCAGTTCTCATGACCAATGGAATAAAACCCACAGCAGGTCACAACAGTTCAGCAACAGGTCCCCATATTATAAGGCTATTTTGCTTAATTTCTGTTTATATATTTCTTTGTTCATCCTTTATATTTTTAACTGGGAAGTAGTTTCTCAAAGGTAGCCTGAAATAAATCAAGAGGCAAAAGGATAGTGTACACGATTTCCACCTGACTGCCCAAAGCTTCCAACGATTGAGGGTCTATCCAGTCTCATTAACATTAAGAATCATTAACAACATGCCTATTAATGATTTTAAGTCCGTTTGAGTTACTTCTACGAATTGGTTTAATTGGATAATAAATTCACCTGGAAATCTATTACCTGGATAGATTTTTTTATTGAGTGTTATTAGTGAGCTAGAATCAGGAACAACTCTGTAGATGATATAGTAGGTGCAGTTCAAAGCAAGTGTTCGCATACATTTGCTCTGATGAAAGAGATTGTGTAGAACCAGAGTAACGGAAATCTGTTCATGATGAGAGCGAACAGTAAACAATTACAATATTTTCTGGGACCATTGTTCAATAGATTCTGCCAGATCGTCAATGATCAACCAAGAGTTTGGTTCAATAATGCTGAAAATATCAAATCCCTGTATGAATTGTATCTGCACCAAACCCATGGTGACAGCAAATTGTTTTATTGTATCGTATGACTCCTGCCAAATACTGTAACAATAGTAGATTCTTTTCGGCTTTTCCACAAACATTTTATCGCAATTTTTAATTATTTTAACTAACAGTGTTGTTTCTCTCGACATTGACGGCCCGAACGGAAACGATCTAAATGGTGTTTTAAATTGATACATGTTTCCTTCAACAATTAACCTGGACAACTAACCGTAGACCATAGCTGTCTAATGACTAAATAATTTTCCCTACTCAGTTCAAGAATAATAAGAAGAAGAAGACGAATAAAAGAATCATATTTTCTTTTATTATATGCATAAAAAAGTAACAATACTTAAAAAAATATTCATTGAAAAAAAGTACATTAAACATGAAAAAAATACACTTCTTTTAATTTATTTATAATAAAAAAAATACAAAATTTACATAGGCACAGGGAGGAAACACATTTAAATAAATACTTTTTTTTGTTTATTTATAGAAAAAATACAACATTAGAATAAAGCACATGAAAAAATATCATTTTTTTTAATGAAACATGTATATGTACAAAAGCACAAAAATCTGCTTTAAGTAAAAAAAAAAGATAACTTTGATAGTGGCGCTGCGCCCCCCCCCGTGCTGGCTGCCACCCCCCCCCCCCGGGCCGTGAGGCCCCCCCAAAGGTTTTAGGAAAAAATTTATTGGACTTTATTCAAACCGAGACTTTCCCTATGGATAACACATTCGGCCTGGTCTGAAGTTAAATAGTGACCAAGGGGGAGGGTAGTCACACCTTCTTGACAAACATAGACCTTGTCGGAGATGGTACTCATGGCAATTTTTTCTACATTTACAGTAAAGTTCCTGTAGTTGAGGGAACGAATTGCCAGCAATTTGGCTCGTGGAATTGTATTTTGAACAATACAATTTCTATAAATGTCCATGTCGAAATTCTTATCCACATAGCACGTGGGCACTCCTTTGCAACGTTTCTTGATTTCCTCGTCGTGTGTTTGTATAAAGTACACCTTCGGACTTACAAACATACCACGGGAAATCATGTCGCTTCCCGTTTCTGATTTAAAAATAAAAGCTGATTTGGCGCCTAATGTTTCACTAGCTTTGGGTAAAGCCCACTACAATTGGTGTAGTCCATCTATGAGCTAATAATTTCACCGTGCGCCAAATCATCAATTAGATTTGGGGTTTTTACTTTTAACAGTAGAGAATCTGTGTCCCCGTAGCAGACTTCTACTTGCCCCTTTTCCGGCCACAGTACCTTTGCCACATTGTAGTAGAATTCCAACCTGAGCTTTTCAGACATCTCCAAGATCGCACTGCCTGCAGCAATATTTATATTTAACACAACGCGTGTTCTTTTTTTATTCAATATTACCATGTACGGGCCAATGATTGGGAAGGAAGTGTAATTTAGATCAGCAATAATTTGATCATATTTTTTAGTGTCGTTCACGATGTCACATCACTTTCTATTGCAAACACTCTCACACATTTTGCCGAAAGCAGAATTCAAAATGAGTTTTTACATTTCTTTTTCGGCTTTCGTGTGTGCTTCAGAATGTTTTTTGACAATAGTGTCAACACATGTCTATAAATATTGTTTTTGGCTAAACTGGAGCGCTCTAATGACTCGTGTGACGTCGAAACCATTGTTGACAATTCATTTTAAGGACAGATGGTGTACAACTATATTTTTTATGGATAGAAAATCTGTAATAAGGTTTTGTTCTGAAGGTGACCAATGCAATCCGTCCACCTAGACTAAAGGCCTTTTTCGGGGGCTTAAAAAGTACTTAGCCACATGTCTATTGATGCACGGGAAAACAAAATCCTTTACTGAATTGTGAAGCTCGACTGGTATCTCCCCATCAATTCAAAAAACCATCCAACCGGTCCATTCTCCTCAATACTGTCAATGTTGGGAAAATGGGGAGCTTGAGGGTCATTCAGCTATTTATAGTCACCGGAAGGTAGCGCATAATGGGACGTGGCCGAGAGGTAGAGAGAATTCATATCAAGGAAAACTGCATTCGATTTTGTCCCTGTCTTCTCTCCAGTTGGATTAGTTTCCAAGATACGATCCCCGTGAAAAAAAATCCACCCCTCATTGACTTTTCAATGAACAGGTGCTGGTCAATTTCTGTGATTAGTCCAATTTTTTCCCCACTAATTCTTAGGATGAGGTCCATCACCAGATGAGATGAAAAATAATAGCCCAAATCAAGATTAAATTCCCCATAGATTTTGTCCGTATTTTTACACATAATGTCTAACAGAGTTAACACGTCACTCGACAAATAGAACTTGCAGTAGTCAAAGCCATTTTTACACCCTCCCTCTGCCCAAACTTTTTTAGCAAAACTGTATTCATCGGGGGTGCACCCACGATCATGTAGACTATCGTAAAATAATTTGATTGGAGGAATAGTTTCCTCGGCGATTCTCGACATGGAAAAATAATAATCATAAGCATATATGTCCTTGACCGTTAAAAAATCTTATGAATCATTTGGAAATTTTCGTTCGAGAAGGAAGAAAGTATGGCTGTCGTCATTATTTTTATCTATTTGAATTAATTCACTCAATGATTTAGTGAAAAAACTGTAGGAATCTCAAAAATTAAATTTATTCGTGTACTCAATGTCAGTTTCAACAAGTTTCCATATAAATTCCAAAAAAAGAAACTTTTGCGATGATTTAGGAATGATTTTTTAGGAAAAGCTGTCTATCACCCATGCATCATCCATTGTTCCATTTCTTTGGAGACGCGCCAATGATGGTAGCACACACTTTAGATCGTAGTTAGAGTTATGTATAAAAAACGGTAAAAAAAGTTGCTGTTTAGCTTTTAAATTACACTAATTGTGACCCCACCCACGAAAGTTACTTTTTCCTGTTAAATTGGGGTCAATAAGGTGATCATGATCCTGAACCGCGTCTTTTGGGGCAAGAGCACCTCTACAAACCCAGCAAATCGTCCCCTGTTCTAGTGCCAGTTGCTCTTTATCTGACAATGTCATTGGGTAGTTGGTGTGACGCAATCGTGAAATTGCGCCGTTTGCTGTTTTTATTAAAGATATCAATAACTTTTCCATGCTACCCTCCTCATCCATAGCCAAAAAAAACTCTTCCAACTGCATTTTATTGTTGGAATCACGACGGGCATGCGCGTTGCAACACGCAACTAGTTTGTGTTTCTTGAATATATTTGGTTTTGATGGGTCGGATACCTCCACCAGTCTTGATTCACAATCTAAAGACACTTTATCAACTTGTAGCTGGGAATTTTAGGAACTTTTGAATTGTAAAGTGTCATTGTTTTCTGCCGGCATTTCAATTCTTTGATTCGTATGAATTTTGCAATGCCTCATGTGATCTGAGAATGTTCGCTCAGATCTAAATGAGGAAAGGCACATGGGACAATAGAGACATTCTCCTTTCTTCTTGCCTTGGGATAGGGAGTCAACTTATCGCTGTAACGGGGAAAAAATGACCATAGGAATTTACATCTTTGGGAGGCTCATAAATAACCCATACCCAATTTTTAACATTTTCCACCATCGGTGTCCTAACTGAATACAAAACCCCTTTTTTATTTGATTTGTTTCCCCTATCTATAAATGCCATGTCCGGCTTGAGAACTACCACCCCCAACCAAAGATTTTCATTTGCGTTTTCGAATATGGCTATCTCTTTCAAGGACACCAGATATTTCCCCTATAAATAACCAAAATTTACTTTGGGGAAATTTTCTCCACCGTTACGAGCAAGGCTGTCTAGATTTTTCATTGTTGAATATTTATTAAATGTTTTATGGGCTGTTGCTAAAAATGCATATTTAAAGCATTGCAGCCCCGTGTCAAATCTGAAACCCTGAACCCCTCTTGTAGCCGACAAATCTGGGTTGCATTTTATTTTTAGATTACCCGCTCCCCCCTTAAAATTAAGTTTTTTTTTTTCAACCTACTGATATTCAGATCCATGTGTTCAATGTATAAAATTGTGGACCCACTTCCCCTCTCTTTAAACGTGTCTAAAGTTGATATTAATTTATTTACCCAGTTGAAAAAGTTGTCCTCAAATTCATTTAGACCAGGGTAAAAAGTCTGGCTGCCAGTTGAAAAATGAAATTAAAAAATATCCCCGGATGTTCCCTTTTGTAAATAAACTTTTTGATTAATTGATGCTTTAACCCCCCCTTGACTCCCCCAATTCTGAATCTGAATCTCAATTTATGCTCGAATTCTGTCAATGTAGGTATGGAGAACATTTACAGGGTCAGTTAAAATAATACTCCCGTCAACCACGTTTTCCTCGGGAGGCTCAAAATCTACCCTATATGTTTGTAAGTGACTTAGAGCAGACTTTAACAAATAAAATTCACGTAATTCCGGGGACATGACACTATTTTCATGTCCTGCACCTATTTGTACAGGACTCAATTCACTAATAGTAAAACTATCGTCAAAAGTGTCCCCAGGAAAATTAGGCCCAACCATTTGCAGTGTTGTTGCTGTATCATTAAGCGAAATGATGGGGGGTGACGTACAAGTGTCAATAACGCCACCCCAGTCTTTTCATCTGAAATGGTTGGAGATGGCATGAGGCCTCGTATTACATATTCAGAGGTGTTTTTAGACAATTGATTGAGCCAGCCGCTATAGTCCTGCGACGTAATTTCCATTTGGGGACCTAGTTCAGTTATACTAGTAACATCATCTAAATGTTCATCCACAAGTCTATCTACCCAGTTTAGATCCTCTTTCATGTCAATATCACAAGTTAAATCGTCTAGGCTAGCTATGTCCCCAAAAACATCATTAAGGAAACCCCTACACAATTCCATATTATCTACAACTAATGTAGGCTCGTCTCTGAATTCCATTGGCGGTGATGGAATTTGTCCTGTCAATTCAGTTGTTTCATCATCCAATAGCGGTGCTATTTCATTAATCTGTGGAAAAAAGGTTTTATTTTTTATGTGAAATAACCATTATTTTTATAAAGTTAATAAACTATGTCAATTTTTCATAGTCATTGTCCCGCCACCTGAACAATTAAAAGAAGAAAAAAAAAGTTATATTGGCATATGTCTTTCATAATGACAACTGAACATGTTAAAAATATATATTGTTTTAGTCAGGAAAATGAAGTCTTATTTTTAGAGGATAATTTAGAACAAGAGATTGATATATAAAACTAATGGTTTTATTCAACAAAAAAAAAATTCAGAATAAAAATGCAAAACAGGGATCCAACTCTAGTGCTTGTCCCTCTTGATTGTAATTCTTAATAAAACCCGACCATCGTTCAACCGATCCAGTATGTTCTATGAAGCACTGCTCTTCAGCCTCGGTTATTGGGCATGAATCCCATATATTGGTTGCTGGTGTTGTTGTAACTTTCTCGACAATCCGAATTTTCCTGTCGTTTGGCGACGGATTTGATTGAAGGACTGGACGTAGTTAGCCTGGACTAAATAAATCATTGTAAGCGAAGAACTTTTTTTATCCTTCCATATCAACAATTAAAGTGCAATTAAAATGCTGGATGGTCCTTTTTAGAGCTCGGGGGATCGGGGGACCTTTGAGAATCCGAAGCTTCCTTCAGGTTTGGGATCGAACCCATTTCGTGTTGGGGTAGTGTAATTCAAAACACTGTTAAATTAGAACTTTTGTTTTCTAACGCCCCTAGAGTTTAGGTCTCAAATCCTTTTCGAAAACATCGTCTAAAATCATCTTTTAAAATGTCTAACTGTTTCGCCGAAATAATTGCCTGAAATGTCTAAAACGGTTTCGTCCAAATAATGTTTTTTTTACATCTCTGCGTTGTCACATTTGAAATTATTAAGAATCATTTTCTCGCGTTAATATCACTTCATCTAAGATAAAAACATCCGGTTATTTGAAACCCACTTTGTAATAAGCGATTAATATTCATTTTATACCTGTCAGATTAAAATTCAAATTTTCAATCTTTTCGATAGGTTATTTTGATAAGAACCGAATACGCACAAAGCCAAGTGCGAAAAATATCCCAGTTTAAGAAAGTTTGTTCAACCGTCAACTGTGAAATAGTGTTTTTTATATAGAGTTTGTTTAACGAAATAATGGATTTTTGCATTAGAAAACATCTTGCTTAAAAGAGAAATTACAGGTAAGGTTTATAGATCTATAGAAAAGTATGATAAGCTATTTGCTACTTCTGTGTTATAACCACTCTTTTATATACTGTTAATTTGATTAATGCTAATGAAAGAAAATGAAATAGGATTATTATAGAATAGTTTAGAAACAAATTTAAGTTTAGTTTTACTCATCAAAAGTTAGGCGCGTGATAAAATTTACTGTATTTTTGAAAACGCGGAAAGAAAAAAAATATAAACATTTACAAATTCTGACTCGCTTGTACATCTGGTCCCTCTCCTTGGCAAAGCATGAAGAGAATTTTCCTCTCGATCTTGATCGGCTTAGATTGAAGTATTATGAGAATCTATCCAGTCTCTCTTGAATTTTCTGCCAGGTTGCACAGAGGTTTGTGCAGAGCTGACACTGGCTTGAGATGCTCGTGGCAGGTCCTTCGAACTTGTATTGGAGCTAGCCTATCTGATGATTGATGGTCTTGCAGCTTGCATCGATGGGATATCACCCCATCCTGGTCTCTTTTCGGAGGGAGGGTAATTGCACGAATCCACCTCAACATCCTTAAAAAAGAAGAAAAATTTAGTAATGAAATAATAAGCCCTCTTTTACAGATAAATTACCCTCTAAAGTTTATTCTGGTGTTTGTAGCACTCTATGTCTTAGCACTTTAGAAATATTTGAAAAGAAAAGCTTTTAAAGTAAAATTTTGGAAATTTTTGAGTTTGGAGGAAGGGGGACTTCAAAAACATCCCCCCATAATATAATTTGACCTATAAAGTCAATTCTGATGTTTGTAGTGCTATAAATATTAGCACTTTAGAATGCCTGCTACTTTTTACAATTAAATATTTTTCTGCTCAAATATTCCTTCGCGTACATGCAATAATCATACTGAACAGCCTTGGGGTCCTAGTATGCTATCTAGGCTGAAATATGCTTTAAACAATTAATTGCTTAATAGATACCTCTTTCAAAATTTCAATTTGAAGGATGAAGATCACAGAAACAGGTTTCAATTCATGACAATGAGCCAAGATATTACCTACTAAGCTTTGGAAAGTACTAAGAATTTTCTCCTAAAATAACATAGCCCAAAATTACCGGTGAATAAATTGTAGGTCCCACCTATATCCCATCCTTAAGTTTAGACCTGAGGTCCGATGGCTTTACTCACCTTTAATTTGACCCTAAAAAGAATCTACTTGTCAAGGAGACCCTTGCCGCTATCCTTCAACATACGGTATTAATAATTTCAGATAACGCATGTAAAAGGCTGTTTGGAAATTGTCACTCTTGTGAAGAGAATTAGACATAGATACTTTTAGAGCGGAAACTGTTTTTGATCATTTGAAAAGCCACATTTTGAACGAAATAACTAAAACTAAGGAATTATGATCGTAACACAGCAATAGAGGAGGGGGTTTTTGTTTTACATAATAGAAAAAAACATACTTAGCGTTTTCTATCAAATATACTCATTATATTTTAAGATTTTTTATTGTTGGAGGGGAGGGGGGCTAAGTCTCCCTGAACTTTGAATTTACTAGTAAAACGATTTTTTTTATATGCAAAGCTATTAAAACTTATATACAAAAATTGCGAATATCACAGTACTAAACCCCCAAAATTTGAAAAAAAAACTGTCATAATTTAATTAGCTAGCTAAATTCTTACTTATTCAGAATATTAACGGAGGGCATTAGGCTTTCAATTCCATAGTATCAAACACAAAAAGTTGACAATTATAAATTTTTTTTATGCAAAGCTATTAAAACTTATATATCTAAATTACGAAATACTTAAAATCACAGAAGAAAGGAAGAAAAAGACTCCTGGACATAGCCTAATTTAAAAATTATTAAGTATATAAAGGGTTCGCCCTCTAGCCTATACCTCACCCTATACGCTTAAGTTTTTTAGCACTTTCAAAAGAGCTATCTATTCTAATTAACCGACCTTTGTGATTCAAGAGTTTGTGATTCGAACAAAATTCGAACTTAAGTGTAAAGAGCATGGTATTGAGGAGGGGGGGGCGACCTTTCATATGTGCCGAAACTAATATGCAAATTCTATTTTAATTTTTCATATACAATGAGTCAAAATCAAAGTGAACCTGCCTCTCTTTTTTTTGAATTTTTACTAAAATTGAAATACATGGACTGTTTAATTAACATTTAAAAGAAGGAAGCTTTTTAAAAGAGCTAACAACACGATGAAAAATAAGCGTAAGTAAGGAAGGTAAAGGAAATTCTTCCTTAACTTAATGGCGAGACAAAAATAGATTTCTTTTTATTATAATAATGAGAAAATTTTAATCACCAGAAGTCGCTTAGAATATTCCATATCTCTATCAATGTAAATGATTACAAAATATAGATACTGGTAGAATGAATGAACTATTCAAACTGTAGAAAATTCTAATCTGAAACTTGAATATATACAAAAAAAATACTTGAATATATTGATACCTAAACAAGACGCACTGGTTTTTTGACATGGATTTACCCTAAAAGACATGTATACAATATATATCATGAAGTAGAAATATATTCTACGTAAATTATGTCAGAAAACTTGTCCTTCATAACATATTACTTAATACCCAACTAGCACAAGATGGAACATAGTCTACCCAAAGTATAATGCCATGTGAGGGAGCTCTGAATCTCTTTGCATAGATGTAGAGGCGTATGCAAATAACGTAAAGATTCCTATAGCTTCAAGCAAATAACACCAGAAGGAACATAAAAGGCCCCAAATAGCACAGGAAGGAACGTAAAAGCCCCAAATCCATAGGTACATGCTCTGGAAAGGCACCAAGGAACGTAAAGGCCGCAAATAAAACAGGATGGAACGTAAAGGCCGCAAATAAAACAGGATGGAACGTAAAGGCCGTAAATTCATTATTAGCATACTACTCCTCCCCATAAATTAAAGATTTTTCTTTCTAGCCTAATACTATCATAGTTAAATTCCATGGTTATCACCCCCTCCTCCCTTGAGAATGTAAAAGACACTATCAAAAGAAAGCTTCAGAAAAGGGGATAATATTGAACACTATAGGACTCTGCATCGAATATGTACATAATTTCCAATGTCCTAAATATATCTCTTTTACTTTTGCAAATAATTCACTTCTTTTTCAAACCGTCTAGAATTAAACAAAGCATGTACCCATAATCATTTCCGTTCCTATCTCGCATCCGTTGTTTTCTTAATTTAGATAACGCGCGTACGAAGATTGTGAAAATAAAGAAAATACAATTTTAACTATTATTTTATTCAGAATATTAATAGGGGTCACCCCTTCCACACAACTAATCTTCTTTTTCTCTACAATAATTATTCCCTTTAGTAAATAGATACGCGTACATACAATGATCTTCTAATTAAGTTTGTTTAAAGTGTAGTGAAATGTAATCTCACGAGAAAACAGCCTTCTAATCAAAACAGCTGTTCTGAACATGTGAATCTTATCATAGCTAGCATATTTACAGAAAGTTCACCTTTCTGTGTGAAACTCAAAATGACAGATAATTCTGTGTGGAACTCATAATGCTAGGAAATAAAAAAGGTTTTATTAGTCTACGAATAATGTATATTTACTCAACAATATAATTTTTTTTATTGTCCATTTAGAATTAGCGAATCGATCCTTGTTTGCTTATTACAAATTCTATTAATCATCTGACACAGAATCATTCAATTTGTCCTGTATACATATCAAAAAAAAAAATGTTTATAACCAACTTTAAACCGGTATTTCTAGAATGAGACAATTATTTGATTACTCAATTTGACGGTTTCTCGTTTTTGGTAAAAAAAAAAATAAATGTTATGCTGAAAATGCATCAAAAACAAGTCTGCTTGCGTTATATAATCTCAATTATACTCTAAAAGCGTGTTTTCACTTTATAGGTATAAAGTGAAACTACATTGTTACTTACTGAAACACATAAAGTGAAGGCAAAAGCCACATTTTGAATGAAATAACTAAAACTAAGGAATTATGATCGTAACACAGCAATTGAGGAGTGGGTTTTTGTTTTACATAATAGAAAAACATACTTAGCGTTTTCTATCGAATATACTCATTATATTTTAAGATTTTGTATTGTTGGAGGGGAGGGGGGCTAAGTCCCCCTGAAATTTGAATTTACTAGTAAAATGATTTTTTTTTATATGCAAACCTATTAAAACTTATATACAAAAATTGCGAATATCACAGTACTAAACCCCCAAAATTTGAAAAAAATGTCATAATTTAATTAGCTAGCTAAATTCTTACTTATTCAGAATATTAACGGAGGGCATTAGGCTTTCAATTCCATAGTATCAAACACAAAAATTTGACAATTATAGATTTTTTTTTATGCAAAGCTATTAAAACTTATATATCTAAATTACGAAATACTTAAAATCACAGAAGAAAGGAAGAAAAAGACTCCTGGACATAGCCTAATTTAAAAATTATTAAGTATATAAAGGGTTCGCCCTCTAGCCAATACCTCACCCTTTACGCTTAAGTTTTCTTTAGCACTTTCAAAAGAGGTATCTATTCTAATTAACCAACCTTTGTGATTCAAGAGTGTGTGATTCGAACAAAATTCGAACTTTAGTGTAAAGAGCATGATAGTGAGGAGGGGGGGGCGACCATTCATATCTGCCAAAACTAATATGCCAATTCTATTTTAATTTTTCATATACAATGAGTCAAAATCAAAGTGAACCTGCCTCTCTTTTTTTTGAATATTTACTAAAATTGAAATACATGGACTGTTTAATTAACATTTAAAAGAAAGAAGCTTTTTAAAAGAGCTAACAACACGATGAAAAAAAAGCGTAAGTAAGGAAGGTAAAGGAAATTGTTCCTTGACTTAATGACGAGACAAAAATAGATTTCTTTTTATTATAATAATGAGAAAATTTTACTCACCAGAAGTCGCTTAGAATATTCCATATCTCTATCAATGTAAATGATTGCAAAATATAGATACTGGTAGAATGAATGAACTATTCAAACTGTAGAAAATTCTAATCTGAAACTTGAATATATACAAAAAAAATAATTGAATATATTGACACCTAAACAAGACGCACTGGTTTTCTGACATGGATTAACCCTAAAAGAAATGTATTCAATATATATCATGAAGTAGAAGTATAGTCTACGTAAATTATGTCAGAAAACTTGTCCTTCATAAGATATTACGCAATATCCAACTAGCACAAGATGGAACATAGTCTACCCGAAGTATAATGCCATGTGAGGGAGTTCTGAATCTCTTTGAACAGATGTAGAGGCGTACGCAAATAACGTAAAGATTCCTATAGCTTCAAGCAAATAACACCAGAAGGAACATAAAAGGCCCCAAATAGCACAGGAAGGAACGTAAAGGCCCCAAATCCATAGGTACATGCTCTGGAAAGGCACCAAGGAACGTAAAGGCCGCAAATAACACAGGATGGAACGTAAAGGCCGCAAATTCATTATTAGCATACTACTCCTCCCCATAAATTAAAGATTTTTCTTTCTAGCCTAAAACTATCATAGTTAAAAACCATGGTTTTCACCCCCTCCTCCCTTGAGAATATAAAAGACACTATCAACAGAAAGCTACAGAAAAGGGAATAATAATAAACACTCTATAGGACTCTTTGCATCTAACATTTACATAATTTCCAATGTCCTAAAAATATATCTTTTAATTTTTCAAATAATTCACTTCTTTTTCAAACTGTTTAGAATTATACAAAGCATGTACCCATAATCATTTCCGGTTCTATCTCGCATCCGTTGTTTTCTTAATTTAGATCACGCTCGTACGAAGATTGTGAAAAAAAAGAAAATACAATTTCAACTATTGTTTAATTCAGAATATTAATTGGGGGCGCCCCTTCCCCACAACTCCTCTTTTTCTCTACAATAATTACTCCCTTTAGTAAATAGATACTCGTACATACAATGATCGTCTCATTAAGTTTGTTTAAAGTGTAGTGAAATGTAATCTCATGAGAAAAACAGCCTTCTATTCTAGCCTAATACTATCATAATTAAAAAGCATGGTTTTCACCCCGCCCTCCCTTGAGAATGTAAAAGACACTATCAAAAGAACGCTATAGAAAAGGGGATAATAATGAGCACACTCTATAGGACTCTTTGCATCTAACATTTACATAATTTCCAATGTTTTAAAAATATCTCTTTTAATTTTGCAAATAATTCACCCCTTTTTCGAACTGTTTAGAATTACGCAAAGCATGTACCCATAATCATTTCCGTTTCTATCTCGCATCCGTTGTTTTCTTAATTTAGATAACGCGCGTACGAAGGTTGTGAAAAAAAGAAAATACAATTTCAACTATTATTTAATTCAGAATATTAATAGGGGTCGCCCCTTCCACACAACTCATCTTCTTTTTCTCTACAATAATTATCCCCTTTAGTAAATAGACACGCGTACATACAATGATCGTCTCATTAAGTTTGTTTAAAGTGCAGTGAAATGTAATCTCACGAGAAAACAGCCTTCTAATCAAAACAGCTGTTATGAACATGTGAATCTTATCATAGCTAGCATATTTACATAAAGTTCACCTTTCTGTGTGAAACTCAAAATGACAGATAATTCTGTGTGGAACTCATAATGCTAGGAAATAAAAAAGGTTAAATTAGTCTACGAATAATGTATATTTATTCACCAATATAATTTTTTTTATTGTCCATTTAGAATGAGCGAATCGATCCTTATTTGCTTATTACAACTTCTATTAGTCATCTGACCCAGAAATGTTCAATTTGTCCGATATATATAGCAAAAAAAAATGTTTATAACCAACTGTAAACCGGTATTTCTAGAATGAGACCATTCTTTGATTACGCAATTTGACATTTTCTTTTTTTTGGTAAAAAAAAAAAAAAAAAAATGATGAAAATGCATCAAAAACCAGTCTGCTTGCGTTATATAATCTCAATTATACTCTAAAAACGTGTTTTCACTTTATTGGTATATAATATAATAGGATTGGTCGCTTTTTACAATGTGCACGTCAAACTACACTGTATATTCATGCTGCAGGTGTAATTTTCAATGTAGGTTTTATTTTCCCTATGGCCGTACTACTGATATGTATTCTCCCACTCATTGCATTTATCATAGTGGCAATAGGAACATAGGTGCCCTCTAGGATGAGAGTCACACACCCATTCAAGACAGGAATCATAATCCTTAATTTGTATAGTATATCTTCTATGCAATTAGCACGGGTTGCATAATCAACACGTTTCATCATACACATCAGTCACTGTACAAGTCGCCACTGATGAACACCGTTCTGGAGTGAATAGGCATAGCGGATCTGTTTTTACCATTTTTTCATGTGTTAATACTCTCACTGCCCAAATGAAACTGGGCTACCATGAACAACAAATTGAGTTGGGATAGAGATAGAGAGGAGTAAGTCACCCTTGAACACCATCTTTCTCATGAAAAAAAATTCCTAAATTTCTAAACTAGTGTTTAAAAGCATCTCCACAATATCATTTTGCCGTGTCGTGATTAATATATCAATAAGTTGTGTAATTGCATTTGGACCACAATGAAATAGCATCATGCAATAGTCTAATGACGGAGAATCAGTTTTCATTATATCGACAAGCTTTCCCTGAGAAAATATCTTCCTTTGAATAGACAGCTCTAGAAAATCATCATCTAAAATCAAACGTTTTCCATAAACACAAGATTACAGGAAACAGGTTGTGAGAACACTCTCACAACCAACTTCAAACTAACCAGAATTTTTTTCTACTCTAAAAATATACGTTAGTCTACTATAGAAAGAAAAATATCGTTGATTTAGAAACAGTTTTATTGAACATAAGTACAACAATAATAATCACTGATTCAATTTGTTTTCATCAATATATTTCACTAGTGCATCTAATGCTGCCTGAAGTCTATTTATATGCATAATATTCAGTTTCGCAGCAAAACATAATTGCTCCTCCATTTTAAATTTGCTCAATGATATCACATCTAGGATACATATCATCCCATTCAAGGCATAGTCTACAGCCTCCTGTTATTTCCAAAGCCACGTTTGGTACTCGTATATCTTTGCTGCTGCCGGCTCCACCATCGACCTCCAATAGTTTAAATGCTCCATTCATTTTTTCTACTAATATCCTCTCAAATAAACTATAAATAAGCAACTTTAAACATGTAAATGCTACATAATGAATGAGAGTAGTATCATTGACTGTACAAAGAGATTTGACAAGAGTGAAGTTACACTATTGTAGAAAATGCGACCCTGATATTGCAGCACATCAGGATCAGTATACTGTGAATTCAGATAATCTACCTGCATTAGTTGTTCTCGACAAATACCTGTACCTAGTAGAAGATGAAATCTAAAGAGTAGAAACAGTCGTGTTTATAATTTATATAAATTTTTTTTCATTTATTAATAAATAAATTAACGTAAACTTTTATAACATTTTATTCTTAGGGCACTAAAATCAACATTAAACACGTTTGTAAGTATATTTTCCACTAGAAAGTCGTTCAATCGGTGTGAGTCAACGTAGATGTCGAGAAACTGCTTG
The DNA here is from genome assembly GCF_049724085.1 of Artemia sp. Qi Xiang Cuo. Lineage (NCBI taxonomy): Eukaryota > Metazoa > Arthropoda > Branchiopoda > Anostraca > Artemiidae > Artemia > Artemia sp. Qi Xiang Cuo. The sequence goes on from NW_028297438.1 coordinate 65,368, forward strand.
TAGGAATAGCCACGACATCTGAACATGAAAAAGAATAAGGCATGAAAGCCACATGTCTTAGTCGTTAAATCCTGTACTCTTTGTTGATTTTGAATCAACTACTCTTTGTAGTTTTCCCACTGCTTTCAATAAAGTTGCTGATGTATGGAGTGTAGAATTTATACGATAGGTCAAGAGGATCAAAAAATTCAAGATCTTTGCTGTTTGAAAGATGCATAGCCAATGGCCTGTCTTTAAAGTCGATGGACTGCTATTAACAATGATTGGGCTATTGTTAACACTTGAAATTTTTTCAATGAAGTCCGATGGTATGCAATAGGACTTGTACTGGGACATGTATGGATCCATATTAATTACGTTGATTATTTGGTTTGTGTTCATGGTGCTAGGTCTAGTAGAACACTGCCGTCGGAAGTGATTTCCCAATAGGTGTCAAATTGACTCAATGATATTAGCGTGATACTCTCAGTCAAAGCATCGGTAAATGTGCACTCTAAACGTACATTCCCTTTTCGTACTATGCCCATATCCTGGGTCCCCGACAATTCCAAAACAATTACACCATTTTTTTTGAAAAACTTGAATCGGTTATTCCATTTTCAAATAGTTGGGAGTAATGATCTAGGGATTGCATGGTCAACTCGTACAGAGTTCTATAGGATTTTTTGTCAAATCATAAAGTGTACAGTGGAATACCATTCACTTTGCACACAAGGCTAGATAGACCGAAAAAAATTAAAATCATGGGGGGATTCAGTCCAGGATCCAACGGCACTGCCACTCTTCACAAAGGCCAAAGCCAATTTTGATGGGATTTCTCCATTGATAAATGATGAATCGGTATAGCTACGAGAGCCGGTGACAATGTGACGTTGATCGGTGATCGTATGGGGAACAGTAAGTTTAATGTTGCCATTGGCTCTTAGCTTTTCCACTGCCAATGCAACAGAGCTCATAACCTGTTGTTTTCGGACATGGAGAATCGCCGATGTGATAAGGACATTTGCATCTGGTGCTGCAGGAAGTGTTTCTCAAAATGAAATTCGACGGAACCTGTTGCAACTTTATATCAATCTAGATATTGGGGGGTAACCATTGGGATATATTGAATATCTCATGATTTAATTTTCCAACTAAATAATACTCCTGGGTCACTGCACTAGTTAACTCACCGTCAGTATTAACACCTGATCGATATTCATAGCCCAATGACTGTCCTCTCAACTCCTTATATGACTTTGATTTCAACATCATGAACTGTATGTAGCTTGCATAGTTTGGTACATTATTGTTAGTGCTGACAAGTGTTTACCCTAATAAATACATTAATTTGTTTGAACAGGTTGTGTAGAATACAGTTTTCGTAGGAGAGACCATTGGCACCATTTGGAGTTGTATTATCTGACTTTTTCTTCACCGCAACATTTAAATCACTAAATGTTGATGACAAATCAATGAAATAGTCTTCATTGGAAAATATTTGAAAGTGTATATTTTCCGAGAGGGGTTGCTGGGGGTGAAATTGTTCATAGTAGCCATACTTGACACTGACATCAACATTTTCAGCATTGTGAGGGGGACTTGGGAGCTAGCTAAAACTACCAAAATATGAGGGAGTCTGCCCCGTCCGCAACCTTTGGTCTTTATGCTTAAATTTTAATGTTCTCTATGAATACATCTATTAAAATTCAACGGCACTTTTGTTTGATCAATCTCTGAAAGAATGGTGACAAAAAGTAAAACTTAAAAAGGAGGATTGAGTGAGGGAGCAGTTCCCATCATATGTAGAATAATTTCTGCTTGTTTTAATTTTAAATGCTGCTCCTTGCTTTTAAGTCAAAAAACATTTTTGTTTTATTATTTCTGACCCTTAGTCAAATCCTGCCAAGAAATACATTTTTATTCCCCTGAGAACTTTTTTCCCCACGAAAAATACCCCCTCCCCTGTAAATTAGGTATCTATTAACACATTTGTGGGTACCATTTATTTAGAATTAACTATATTTTTTGCTAGAAATAAACATTTTAGCAGTCCTTATTCATTACCATATAGCCAAAACTGTAAATTAAGGATCTATAAACCCATTTTTGAGTACCATTTATTTAGAACAAAATATATTTTTTGCTAGAAATAAACATTTATAGCTTTCTTAAAGCAATTTTTTTTTAATTTCAAAATGGATTCTCGAATTCAACAACTTATTCATGTTCTATAATTCAGAAGCGAAGAAGAGGCATTATCATCACCCTGGCTGAAATCCCAGCAATTCGGCAACAATTGAAGTCAGGCTTTGCCCAAATGAAGTTGGAGCGCATTGTCAGGTTAAACACTTATGCTGTAACCCCAGAGATTCGACAACAAGAGAAGTCAGGCATTGAACCAATCGAGTCTTAACATGTTGTTACATTTATCACTGATAACGATCATGATTTCATTTTCGTCACGGAAGTGTTGAACGAATAACTCATTTTTCTTAAAATTATATTTAATTTAAAATATTAAAATTCAACTGTATAGATAGATAGATTGTGTATTTCAAAAGCCCAAGACCCATATACACACAAAAATTATGAAAAATAGAAAAATTACAACAGAGCAAATTACGAAACACACATTAACATGATACATAGTGAAAAATACCTTCTGGTAAATTACCAAAAAAATAACTTTAATTCCATATAATTAATAATAGTTAACTGTAAAAACATTTCCTTCTTTCTAATCCCTTCTCTATGTACGCACCAATACTAAATATAGTGGTTGGATTACTACTTTTTAAAATTTTTGGAAGCAGCAAAACAATCCCATGTAGGTAATTTTCCCTTAAATCAGAGAGCACCGGGCCCTTTCGGAGAAAATGGTCAAAATCTTCGTCCTCATCCCTACAAAAAGGACGCACATACCGACCATCATGATGTACTATCCCCTTGTCGAACACCATTTGCCTGCTCTGGATTGGAAGGCAATTCGCCCTAAGCTGAATCCATCGACATAAAATCATAGCCGGTAAATTGAATTTAAAATAAATTTCCTCTCCAAAACTAGGTTTAACCTGATTATAATGATTCAATGTAGCAGTTGCCAATACTGAATTTCTTAACCCTCTAAGATAAATCGTACATGACTTACTAAATGTGTTGGTAGATCAGGGGAACCAAGACCGTCCTTTCATAAGTAAGCCATTCCTACTCTTTCAAATAATGACCTAATTTGGGATGGCCACGACGTCTTTGAACCATAACTCAACATCTGATAATAAGCAGCACTTACTAGTCTATCTTCATTACACCTAATGATCTTCAACCAAAATCTTAGCATCAAAAAAGACCTACGTAGTTTTAACGAAAACAGGCCCATATCACCTTTCAGAACCTGTGAATGAGTTGTCTGATGTAATCCAAACAGTCTTTTATAATACTGGAGCTGGAGGGACTCCAACTTCTGTGCCGCTTCTCCGCTCCATATTCTAATACTAGTTTTTAATTTAGTTTTATACTGGTTTTTAATTTTTAGGTTTTTAATTCCCATTATCGTCGGATTTCTAAAAATTGCAGACATGGCCACTTTACCTCTATTAATTAGTTCATCAATATGACTCTTTGAACTTCCATTTTGCGATAAAACAAATCTTAAATATTTTATTCTTTTACTTACTTTCAGTTCCTTATTATTAAATTTAAATTTATAATTATCTTCGCCACTTGTTTTCCTTTTTTTAAAAATAATAACTTCACTCTTTTCAACATTCAGCCTTAATTTTTTCATCTGCAAATATTCTTGTATAAGACTCAAAAGCGTCTGCAGATCTTGCGGTGTGCTAGCCACCAAAGCAATATCATCTGCAAATAATAGTAGTGATAGTTTATGGGTCCCTAGACTAACATTCGGAGCCCATCTATTCTCTAGATGATCAACAACACCATTTATAAAAATATTAAACAATTTAGGAGAAAGAGTACTGACTTGTTTTACACCCAGCGTAATATTAAAAAACCTAGAATACCTGTTACCAACTAACACGATTCCACTCACACAAATATACATACTCACTATCAACCTCAAAAACAAATGAGGGAGGCCAATTCTAAACAGGGCATCCTTTAATAGCTTTCTGTCGACACTGTCGAACGCCTTGTGGAGGTCGAGAAATCCCACATAAAGAAAAGTTTTTCCCTTTCCATATTTATCAATTAATGCCTTTAAAATAAATATTGTATCTACCGTCCCGTACCCTGTCCTAAAACCTCCTTGTTCTTCATGTATTATATTATTTTTATTTAACCCTTTAGAGAGCCTTGTATCTAGTATTTTCTCCATTATCTTACTAAAAGCAGGGACTAGCGCTATTAAACGATAATTCATGTGCAACTTAGGGTTACCTCTCTTAAAAAGCGGCATAAGCAATGATCTTTTCCACTCATTTGGCCATTGTCCTGAAGTTAACACCTTATTACAAAGAAAAACGATTATCGACATAAAAATTGAAATAAAATTCTTAAATAACGTTATTGGTACACCAGCAAAACCCGCAGCCAAACCTCCTTTTAAATTCTTGAACACAAACTTAACCTCATCATTACTCACTTCCCCTACTAAATCATAATCATGTTCCTTCATAGGATAAACAACATCTCTGTGGTATGTGTTACCTCTTGTAATTCTGCGCAATCACCTTCCAAGCTTTCTAGGTAATCAGGCCATGAGTTGGCGTCTGGAGCCACGAGCCACCTGTGTGTTTCCTTTTTCGTTTCCAATATCATTCCTTATATAACCCCAAAACTTCTTAAAATCTTTATTTCTAAAATAATTTGCAATATCCAGTTTCTTCTTAATCTCAAACTCTTTTTTCCTTTTAATAACCTTATATAATCTCTTCTTTTATCTTTATATTTGGCTAATCTTAAACTTTGCTCTTCAGGTTTATCACATTCTTTTAAATGACTCAATATATATCTGACCTTTTCTTTCATTAACTAACAGTCAAAATCAAAATATCGCTCGTTTTTATTTTCGTTTTTATTCAGATTACACGATGCTGTACAACTGCAAATTATTTCATTTAACTCCATAATTATACCATGTATATCTTTTCCATCTTCTTTTAACGCTTTCAACTTATTTGTTATATGCAACTTCATAAGCTCCCTTTAAAATTTTTCAAAATCATTATCATTTAAATCATATCTAATTCGTTTTCCTATGCCTTCTAATCTAAGCTCCCCATTACATAAATTTCTAACTCGAGGAACAACATCCTGAAGCTTCCCAGTCTTCAGCTCAAGCTTAATAGCTCTTTGATTGGATCCAACTAAATCTAGTACATCAAAATCAATCGATTCAGTTACAAATTTCGTATTAATCAGCGCATAATCTACAACACTTCGAGTTGGGCCCGAAAGGCAAGTAAACTCCCCCAGACCCTTATCATTTCCATACCTTCCATTCGCAATGATCAGACCATGTTCCCCGCAAAGCGCCAGGAGCTTTCTTCCCCAAACATCTATTTTTCTTTTTTCATCCTTATTGCTTCGTGGTAATCTACAACAAATTGGGACCAAATCCCCTAAATCTGGGATTAATAAATCTGGAACCTCTAGGCAGGCATGCCTTTCCAAAAACTAACCTGACAAGTATGTGTCCAATAAGAGAGTCAGTCATTCATACTCCTGCCATTTACCCGTGCCCCAGCCATTTAAACATTTGCCTCTCAATTACTTGGACTATCTGTCTTGGCTTTTCTTTGTCCACAATTACCCAGCCCAGTCTTGATGCAACCTATTGCAACCCAAAATACTTGATAACTTCAATTCAAAATCAACGTTTGGGTGATATCCGTTTCAGCATGGCTTTGCCACAATTCTTTGAGAAAAGTCCATAAGCTTGGCAGTTCATTTAGCATTGCGTAATTTCCATCATAAAGGTTTCCTTTTCTCGTAGCCAATAATTTAGGGTTTTCCATAGATTTCATTGTAATAAAGTCCCTTGACGAGTATTCCATATTATTTGCTGATCTTTTCCTTCTGTTTTCTTTGGTACTGGTTCCTAGTGCCATGTCAATTTCTGCCATTTTCTTTTCAAAGTCATCTATTTCGAATTTTGATTTTAGTTTTGGGATAACTGGAATTTGGAACTCTTTGTTGTCCTTACTATGCATCATCTTACTGGTCTGCAATCCTTTATCCGACCTTAGAAATTGAAATATCGATTCCTTGAGTTAATTTGTATTTTTCTCTAGTCATGTTACTTGTTGAAATAAAGTTTCAAAGGGTTTGGGATCCAATTTAATAAAAGTTTTCCGTGCGTTATGGCTGGCTAGGAGTGAATTTTCGTGCCTAAATATTACTCCATGTTTCACGATATCTTGGGCTGTTACGTGAACAACGAGGATTATGATGATATTCTTAAGCCTTATCTTTTTGCTTGTTTCTAGAATTAATATATTATTAATTTTACCTATTTTTTCAATATTCATTTATTTGCTCTCCTTTTTTTCAAAAGTGTTTAGGCATTTTAACTTTTAACTTGAGCTGTCTTATTATAATAATTTTTGTTAATTTAATTTTCGAACTGTTTTATATCATTGGCCAAACAAAACTGATCTATAAGCG